>NC_053156.1:299999818-300124818 GCF_016835505.1 Polypterus senegalus
GCTGCCATCATCCTCATTATTAAAGAATGTTTGATATATCACTAAAGAATATAAGCACAAGGTGCTTACAATAGTTCTGTAACAGCCATCAAACATGACTTTTCACAGGAAATAGTCTGAAATCAAAAGAATCCATAAGAGCCATCATGGCGGAGTGACAAATCTGCTATCAATCTGGATTGACAATTGAAGACACAAGGAGTAGGTATGCATGACTACTTTATTTAATTTGACTACATAGGGTTTTAGTGATTAGAGTCTTCAGTGGATGCTTGACATCTCTTCGCCTGAGAAGATAAAAGAAACAAAGATGAATGAGTAGATTACAGCAAAAGAAACAATTAAACATTCAATTAAAGGACTGCAGGACATCAAATGGACAAGAAGAACCAGTTGTCAGCAGAGGAGATGAGACTAAGGGGCAAAGATGGGTTATGACAGACAAGAGAAGATTTTTAACAAACTTAAGTAGAAATTTCTGAAACAATTCACACAAAATAGAATTTGCAGAGAACTTAAGAAGCATAAAAAATTTGACTAACAAGAGGAGACCATTCAGTCCATCAAGCCCGTTTATTTAGCTCATCGCTATTCTGCTCCAACTCCGTGTGAAATTGACTTGATTCAGAAAGTATTCAGTCCCCTTCACTATCTGTTCACTTTACTGTGTTGTAGACTTCATTTTTAATGTGTAATTTGGCCACTTTTGCCCATCAGTCTACACTCATTAACCCAAAATGACAAAGTGAGAACATATTTTTCAGAACGGTTTGCCAATTTTAAAACATCTAAACCTGAAATCTCTCATATATTCCTAGACATACTCAGACCCTTTGCTGAGTCACTTCACATCGTGGTTAAGTTCATCCTGACTGCTTTAATGATCCTTGAGATGTGTTGAGAACTTGATTGGAGACCACATGTGGCCTGACTGGATTGGACATCATTTAGAAAGACACACATGTGTCCCTGTGTTTAGAAGGTCCCAGAATTCACAATGCAAGTCAGGACAACAACCACGATCTCCCTGTAGACCTCCAGAAACAAATTGTGGTGATACTTACAGTAAGTCAGGGCAAAGTTATCAAACCATTTCTAAAGCTATGAGTGTTCAAAGTGACATCATGAAATTTGAAATGGAAGACGTTTGGAGCAACAGGACTTTTCCTAAAGCTGGACGTCCAGCCAAACTGATTAATTTGAGGAGAAGGACCTTAAACAGCAAGGGAAGCAAAATCCAAATGGTTGTCTGCTGAGATGTGGGAACCTGTCAGAAGGATGACCACCTCGGCAGCCCTTTGTCAATCATATGTATATAGTAGAGAGGCTTGGCAGAAGTCACTCTTGAGTAAAAGGCATATAACAGTTTAAAGGACTCTGAAAGGTTGAGGAGAAACATTCTCTAAACAGATGAGATAAAAACTGAACTCTTTTAACCTGCCTAATCCTATCCCTGTGGTGAAACATGATGGTGGTATCATTATGTTATGGGGACAAGCAGACAGATTAGAATTAAGGTAAGGATGAATGCTGCCAAATAGAAAGAGGTCCTTGAAGAAAACCTGCTCCAGAATTCATGCCACCGCAGACCTTTCAGCATTTACAATGACTTGAAGCTTACAGCCTAAACAAAACAGGACTGGCTTCGGGACAAGTCTCTTAGTGTCCTTGAGTGACCCATTCAATGTTCAGACTTAAACCCAGCAGAACATGTATGGAGAGATCTGATGACAGCAGTTTACAGATGATTTCCATCCAGTCTAACCAAGTTGGAAGGGATCTACCAGGAAGAATGGGATGAACTGCCCAAATCTATGTGTGCCAAGCTCGCAGTGGCTTACCCAAGAAGACTCAAACCTGTCAAAGGGGGCTTCTACAAAGTACTGAATTCAGGATCACAATACTTCTATGAATCAGTTTTTGATTTTGATTAAATTTTCCAAATCTTACGGAAAACATGCTTCTGTTTTATTATTATAGGTTATTGAGTGTAGACTGATGGGCAAGAATGGAATATTTATCCATTCAAAATGAAATCTGCAAAACAATAAAATATGAAGTAAATGAAGGGGTCTGAATACCTCCTAAAGATCATGTAAGACACTCAGTTCTCAACCGAAAACAGTTCTTTCATTTTTAGAGTAAAACTTACTGCTAGTAAGATCGTGAAATAAGAAAAGCAGAAAAAATTTGAAGTGTGAACAAACGACTAGCAAAGACAAAGCATACGTAATTTTAAAACATGAAACAACATACTAAAAATATCTAAAGGTGACATTAGAAAAAAAAGGAAAAGTGAGTTAACCTCCTTGGCATACACCCTGAGAATGAGTCTGTCTCAGAATTCTATGTAACTACGCTGTGACACACGTACACATTGGAGGCGGCAATCTGCAGGGTGCCACTGTATACTTATGCCTCTTCTCATCCTCTTCTCCTCCCCTCTTGACAGACCTACCACCTCTGACATCACTTCCAGTGTCTCCTTCCACCTTGACTCGACTTTTTTTGCCTGGCCTGTACTTAAATGGAAGTGTCGCCATCTTAGAGCAGTCACTCTTGAGACTCGTGTCTGTGAAGATGTTTTTCCCTTCTTAATGTGTTCATACTTTGTGTTTCTTTTTCAGTTTTATGTGTTTTGCCTGCAGGCTCCTCAACTCTTTATGCTTGTTGGGTTTTTCATTACAACAGTTAAAGTCAGACTCGAGGTGACATGTAATGATCCGCTTTATACCGTTAAGCCAAAATAACTCTAGGGACAGTATTCTGCTGCCATCTAGTGGATGAAATAACATCATCGTGCAAAAAATCATTTTTCTATTCGTTTACCACTTTATTGTAACTCTATTGTAATTAATCAATATTGATGACTGGAGCAGAACCTTCAGCCAAAAACACAGTGGCAAATGAAAAGCCCTGGAGCAAGTTTGAAATGGAATCATTGCTCGATTTGTGCAGTAGCAATGATGATATGAATTGGTCATCAAATGCTGACATGGATAGTGAAACTAACACCTCTGTGGTAGATTCCGACCTGCCATGTTTCAGTGATGTTCGTGTTTGGTGTCTTCTTCTTACGACCATACACAGTCCTTCTGACTTTCTCGTTGCCCATTTACGGGTAAAGTCCACACTAAAGTTGTCAGTAGATATTATTATCAGAACTATTTATCATTTGTCGATGATAGTCTGGTGGAGAGAATAGTTTTTGAAATGAACCGCTATGCTGAGTCACATTAAACTATTTTATTGTCGCAGTCACTGCAGACGACAGGTGGGTTTTTTCAGTTTCTTGATATGACATGTGGCACCTTATCAGATGCTTTCTGAAAGTCATGATAAATAATATCATACGCTCCCCTTTTGATATCATTCCTTTATTTGCTTTCTCATAGAATTCCAGCATGTCAGTGAAACACAACCTCCCTCTTCTGAACTCATGCTGACTGTTCAGAAAAACTCCCGCCCTTGCCATGTGTGGCTCAATATTTTCCTTAATAATTCCTTCCTTTTCGATGGGAATGTTTCTGTTTTAAGTTCTACATTACATCCAAAGCAAGCTCAAGGTACATCTTGATACTTTACACTAGTAGAGGGACAACTGAGATGGTATGTACAGTCAATACAGCATCACTACGTCATCTGTGCTGTCACTGGTGAACCCTTTGCTTGACTAAGGTGACTGTATAACGATGGACAGTTTCTATACCGAACCTGAACTGCATGAGATTTTGCTTCAAATGAAAACTGATGCATACGACACTGTATGACCGAACTGCCATGACATGCCTGGTGATCCTTGTTTCGTGATCACATCGAGCTGAGGCGTAGTGAAGTAGATGTGTGGTAAAAAGGCAAAATGATTGCAATGAACTGGAAGGACAAATAAGATGTCTGCCTCCCAAGCATTGCTCACAATCAGCAACTGTCAATGTTCTTGTTTGGAAAAATGTGGAAGTCTCTAAACCTGGTGCTATTGTAGGTTACAATAGGTAGGTGGCATGGATCGTGCGTGTTAGGCACTAACATTCTACTCTGTGTAAGTGGGGTGAAATAATGCTGCAGAAAAATAAAAAAAATAGGCTGCTTGGGATCCCAACTGGGTGAAAAAAAAATTAATTTCAACAAAAACAAAGTAAGGGAGCAAAACTCAAGCACTTCAACGTGTGATCACTTGTCAATAAATAGTTATTTAAAATCCATCGTTTTAAATGAGTGTAGTACTTGCTTTGGGTAGCGTAGAAGCCTGGTCAACATCTAAATTGATATGCCACCCTCTGGGAGGGTGGTCTCCTTTTATATCGGGTGGCTCAGAACAGGCGGGGCTTCTTTCATTTCTGTGCCTTCGAGGGGCAGTTTCTCGAAGGCTGTGAGAGAAGAAGAAGAGAAGTGGCGTACCCCCCTCTCATCCCAGGTTGGTAGTACTTACTTTAAGAGAGCCTGGTGTGCATGCATGATACCTCTCATGCTGTGGCAACTTAAAAACTATTACAAAAAAATATTTTGATAGCTGCTTGAACACTGTCTGTGTGCATTGGTGTGCATTTTCAAGAAATGTCTCACGAAGGACGTGCACTATATTTGCACCAGTACTGCAGTGGACACAAGACTTATGTTTCCTAACGTTTTGGTATTGATATGTTTCTGTAACACAAAATAATATTTTTTTGTTGATGAAAATAAAAATCAATCCTTTTTTCCAACCTCTGCTCTGATTTCTCCCCAATTTTTGCTGTGATAAGGAGGTCAACCAAAGTTGATTGGGACGCAGACAGAGCAAAAAAAATGATAGACTCATATGGTATCTTACACTTAGTGCCTTACCTTTTCTAAGGGTGACACATGGGGCCTGAAAAATGTCCTGTAAAAGAAGTAAAGCATTAAAATGACATCCTCAGATAAAGAAATGACCAACATTCTACCGAGGAATAAAATAAACAAAAACAAAGATATTTGACTAAAAGTGTCTACACTTGATGATATTATTATTATCCATCCATTTTCTAACCCGCTGAATCCAAATACAGGGTCACGGGGGTCTGCTGGAGCCAATCCCTGCCAACACAGGGTACGAAGCAGGAACCAATCCTGAGCAGGGTGCCAGCCCACCGCAGGACACACACAAACACACCCACACACCAAGCACACACTAGGGCCAATTTAGAATCGCCAATCCACCTAACCTGCATGTCTTTGGATTGTGGGAGGAAACCGGAGCGCCCGGAGGAAACCCACGCAGACACGGGAGAACATGCAAACTCCACGCAGGGAGGACCCGGGAAGCGAACCCAGGTCTCCTAACTGCGAGGCAGCAGCGCCACCGTGCCGCCCTAATATAATAATAATAATAATAATAATAATAAACATTTTTTACATTTATATAATGAGTTCCTCTCTGCTCAAAGTGCTTTACGTAGTGAGTATTGAGCCACTTCAACCACCACCAATGTACAGCATCCACCTGGATGATGCGATGGTAGCCATTTCTGCTCCAGTATGAACACCACACATTAGTTGTTCGGTTCTGACAGTGTGAGGGATAGTTAGCCAGTTAGGGGGCCAGCATGACTAGGCCATGGTGGCCAATTTAGCCAGGACATTGGGATACACCCTACTTTTTACAAATGATTTTTTATGAGTACAGAGAATCAGGACCTCGATTTTATGTCTCATCCGGACGGCGCCATTTTTACAGCACTAGTCAAATCATTGCTACTGTCACTGAATGCAGAAGCTCACAGTTTCATATTTTCCAGAACCTTCTTCAAAGAAAAACTCATATCCTCCATGTGTCCTGATAATTACACACACGTATATTGCGCTCTTTCCACATTACACTCCATAGGCATTTTGTACTGTCTCTTATTATCTTTTCTTTGCACTGTAATCTGAAGTTTTACGCATCTTGTGCAGAATAACAAAATTGCTCAGTTATGCTGTAATAACATTGAATTGAACTGAGAAAAGAGCTACCAGCCCAAGGGTTGGCCCGGCTAAAGAAGTTAGTGCAGAAGAAGTAGACTGGGTAGGGGAAGAAGAGAATAAGTTAAATGTAAGAGTCAGAGCAATGAAATTTAGGACAATGACTGGGATGTGGAAGACATTTGCCAGGTTTGATGGAGTGACAAATGGTGCACACAGCCCAGTATGATGCCTGAACAGGAAGAGATAATCTATCAGGAATGCATACTCCCCTGATATGCTAGGCAGATGCATCCCTGGGATACGTTATCTGTACAGACATGCAAGACATGCTGGAAACTGGAGTCCACTTTACTGTTGGGTTCCATGTGGGCCACCAGGAGGTGCTGCTGTGGCACAAGATTCCATTTCACCTGAAAGTGCTTCTGCCCTGCCACCCGAAAGACTCATGGGCCTAAGATAAAAGGATCCACTCAATCTCATCCAGGTGAGTCAGTGTCAGGTGTGGAGGATGGATAAAGCTCACCTGGGAGGTGTGGAGGAGAAGAAAGAGACAGAAGAAGAAGAAGAACTGTGTTGTGTTTTGACTACAAAAAAACTTTTCTAAGGTATTTTGTACAAATAAACCTTTTTATTATAACAGGGTTTTGTGTCTGTGAGGTTGTGTCTGGAGAAGGGTCCTGCAACACTGCTTAGTGGGCACAATGAAAAGGAGGAAAGTGGGAGTGCTGTGTGTGCAGGAAACGAGATGGAAAGGGAATAACGCAAGAGAATGGGGTATAAGTTTTAAAGTTTTTTACAGTGGAGCAAAGAACAAAGTAGGAAATGGTGCTGGTCTGTTAGTGTCCAAAGAACTAAAAGATAGTCTTTTCAGTGTGAATAGGAGTGATAGGGTGATGAGTGGCAAGTGAGCTGTGAAAAAGAGGAGAAGGACATTATCTGAGTACAAATGGATGAAGAGCTTAACACAGTACAGGAGGGAGAAAAGGTGATTGTTGGTGGGGAACAAAATGGGCTTGTGGGAAAGAAAAGAGTAGAGAGAGAGGAGAGGGACATGAAGGGTGGAGAGTTGAGGTGATAAATGAGGAAGGGGAGAGGATAATAGATTTTGCCATGACATCTGAATTTGTAAAGCCAAATAGACTTTCTAATGTGTAGAAGATCTCATTTGAAAGAGATAAAAATTGTAAGGTCATAAATAAGGAATGTGTGACAGTGCAGCATTAAGTGGTGGTGATGGACTGGGAGATCAGAATTAGGAGGAAAATAAAACCAGAGCAAGCAGCTTCAACAATAATGTGCTGAAGATTTAAAGATGAAGAGGCTTATGAACAGTTTTAGGGAGAAAGCTTGAAATGAAGTACAGTCATTTCAGAGTGCGAAGTAATGGTGGGAGAAGAATAGCAAAGTTGTATTAAGAGCAGGTTAAGTGATAGGTAAGATGACAGGAAGGAGCCCAACTGGGGACAAAAAGACAAGGTGGTGGTACAGAGAGGTGCAGGGTTTGATAAAGAATAAGATGGAGGCAAAGAAGACAATCGGGGAGGGAGGAAGATAAAGAAATGTGCTGGCAGACAAACAAGGAGCCAAAGATATCAGTGGCAAGAGCCCAGGGACAGATTTTGGAGGAGGTGTATGAAAAATTAGAGACAGAACAGGGGGAAAGAGAAGGTCTTTTAGAAATAATAAAGATAAAACACATGAAAGATGAGCAAGGTAGTGTCTGAAATGAGCATGATAGGATCAAAAGTCGATGGGAGAGATGCTGTGAAAAGCTGTTGGTGGTATTTGCGGTTGGAGTCCCAAATGAAGGAATAGTACCAAGAATGAAGCATTAAAAAGAATGAAAAATGGAAAGGCGAAAGAACTAGATGATATAACACTAGAGGTGTAGATGTGTTGTGGGGTCTGATGTTGAAGATCTGAACAGGGGAGAATACCAGAGGAGTGGAAGAACGGTGGGATTGTACTCATTTATAAGGAGAAAGGCAATATTCAAGATTGTGTAAACTATAGAATTATAAAGGTGATGTCATACAGAATGAAAATTTGGCAAATTGTTAAAGAGAGAAGGCTTAGGGAAGAGACCAGAATAGGGAGGAGCAGTTTGGTTTTATGTCAGGGATAGGAACAACTGATGGAGTCTTTACACTGAGAATCTCATTGAAAAGCATTGGGAAAAACAGGAAGAAGGGCATATTGTGCCACGTCAAGTGATCTGGAGGTGCATGAGAAGCAAAGGAGTACCAGTATGTGAGGACTGGACAGTAAAGGGAGCACAGCAGGAGAAAAAGTTTGATTTGTCAGAAATGAGAATTTTGAGATGGGTGTATGGAGTTACAAAGACAGACAAAATAAGAAATGAGAAAATCAGTGGTTACAACAAATATGAGAGAAATATCTAAGAAAGTACAAGAAAGTAGTGTAAAGTGGTATGGTCATGTGATGAGGAGAGATAATTGATATATGGGCAAAAGGGGATGGGGATTGAAAAGAAAATGAGGGATGCTGAAGTGGTGGAGGATGAATAAAGTTAAAGATGACCCAAAGGAATAGGTGCAGAACTGAGCTGAATGGAGAAGGTTGATCAATCACACCGACCCCACATAGAAGTGGGAAAAGATGAAGAGGATGAAGAAGACACAAAGTAAGGAGAAAACCTGATACATTTTGCATAACTGGAGAACAAACTTTAACGATGGCCTGCATGGGCCTGAAAGTTTTGTCAGGATGTTCAGGAGTGAAGTGTATTATAGGACAGCAGAAAGGCAAAGCAGAATGTTTTGTACAGCCAGTCTGTTTGCAGCTTATTGCAGTTTGTGATTCTCGTTCAACATTCCTGTATTTTGAGAATCTTCTAGCAGAAGAAAGCAAGATGCTCTCTCTGGGTGAGAAGTGGGAGGAGAGAGACGGCCTTTTATCAGAATGTTTATTAAAATGAGTCTCAGTTCAGTTTCTAGTTTAGTTTTAGCTCAACTAGTGCTTTGCTTGCAACCTCTCTGACACTTTTTGAGGAATCACAGACATCTAGATGGAGCTTGCTATTGGCATAGCTGCAGGACACTTTCATAGCAGCTCCGTCACTGGTAAGAAATCTTTCTTTTCACTTTTTCAATTAAGAATATTGTATGATGGTGGGATGAGTAGACATCACCAAGTTTAGACATCATCTTACCCTCACAAACTAAACTTTATACATACAGAAAGACAGACACACATTAAGATCCTATCCATGTGGTGTTTATAAGTGAGGCCCACACTGCCTGTCACTCTTCATTAATTCACATAGGAACTCACTAGCATTGGTACAAACAACACACAGGTGTCTTTGGGACATTTGCAGCACACATGGTGGGTGTGTGCCGGTCGAATGATGTACAGCTGTGAATCGTTCATTGGATAAATTGGCTGATTGCTTATTCAAATGCAAGCACGATCGGCCATTCATCATTGGCTAACCAAAAGTCTTTAAGGGAAACATCTACATCCATAAAGTGTGTAAGGTTCTCAGTAGGATAGACGGGGAGATTCGGAAAAACAACACAGTAGGGACAGAGAGAAGAAAGAAACAGAGAAAAGGAGAAACATCATGCACTATGGTTTGGAAAAGAGCAAAGAGTGTAGCTCAGGGAGTGTGACCTGGTGCAATAGACAGCGGGTGAGGCATTTGGGGCACCTCGAGGTGATCAATAAATGGCACTCAAGGGGATGGTCTTTCCTATAGACCCTTGAAGGGTCAGGATTGTCTGTTGCCTCTCAGGATCATCCCTCAAGTGCCAAGGGATGGTGGTGGGATGATTGAGACAGGCTTTGGGCACCCCAGTGGACAACTGCTGGGGTGGCTGGGACAAAAGCTAATGTTGGTTGACCACTCTTTTCAGTGTCCCCAAAGCATTAGTACGTCCTCCTTAGATGACTATTGATTGGTTCCTGTCTTTTTTTTTTTTTTTTGTTATCTTTATAAGGAGTGTCTTGTTTGCCCTTTGTTATTGGAATTTGACCAAACAGGCAGGTGCTGATGAGATGACTGAAATTAGGGGCTTAGCAGAGCATCACCAGAGAAGATCCTCATCACCTGGTGAAGTCTATGAATCACAGTCTTCAAGCAGTCATTGCATGCAAGGGATATGCGACAAACTCCTAAATATAACAGCTTTAGAAGACCTGCCATTGTTGTTTCCCAAACATTATGATGCACTGAAATGGAGTGACCGTGTAGAAAATGTTGTCCACATTTACACATTGTATGAGTGAAAGTATGCAAATACCCTAAAATGAAATTCTACAATGAGCATTTTCATCATATCTGAATTGTTTGATTTATAATTTTAAACTGTAGAGCAGAGGAGGAAATCAAACAAAAAGTGTGTCTTTGTCCCAAACATAATGAAGAGCACTGTATGTGCTTTGCTGTTGTCGCAAAAATCCAAGAAAACACATTACAGATCAAACCATATTAAATAATGAGGTTAAGCTGAAATTTGTATAAGTTTCATATTTCATAATGTATGAAAATCTTACTTTTGTCACAACGGTTCTCTCTCTGAGGGTCCTGAAAGAGAATAATATATAACTGATCAGAAGACTAAAGCATTGGACCTACGTTTTCAATTTCAATGATATCTTCACATGGAAATCACAGAACATTGAAAATGAAATAAATTAAAAATAATGAATCACTGATGGGCACTAAAGATGACTGAGAGATGTTCACATCAATAAGAGAGCAGCTACTCCATGGTAGGTCTCAGTATATTTTAAAAGCCTGTGGTGATCAATTAGCTACCAATTTTGCTTGCATTTTGAAGAACTCACTGACAGAATTGATATCCCCACCTGCTCCATAAAGACAGCAATTGCACCTTTCCAAAAGAAAACAATGGAATTCCTTGAGAAGTTGACATATTGAAGAATTAAATGAAATGTAGAAGGCTGGAATATCATCAACATGTTAAGACATTTTCCGTGTACAGTGGATTCAGAAAGTATTCAGACCCTCCACTTTTTTACATTTTTGTGCTAAAATCATCTAAATTATATTTTTATTCATCAAGCAACACCCAATACCCCAGAATGACTAAGAGTGAAAAATACATTATGGCAAAGTTTTTAAAAATACAAATTTGAAGTAGCACGTTATTGTAAGAATGTATACCCTTTATTCAGTACTTAGCTGAAGAACCCTTGGCAGCAATTCCAGCCTTCAGACTTCTTGGGCCAGCTACGACGAGCTTCTCCACCCTATTTGAGGATTTTCTGACATTCTTCTGCACTGGTCCTCTCAAGCTCTGTCTGGCTGAATGGAGATTGCTGTCATTGTCCTGTTGGAAGGTAAACCTTTGGAGAAGTCTGATGTCCAGAACAACCTGGAGCAGATCTTCGTTAATGAAGTCTCTGCACTTTGTTTCAGCCTCTCCTCAACCCTGACTTGTCCCCCCGTCCCCAACCCCACAGCATGGTGCTGCCACCAGTCCATACTTCATTATTGTATTCACCAGTTCATGAGTGGTGCCTGGTTTCCTCTAAACATGATGCTAATCTTGGTTTCATCAGACAAGAGAATTATATTTCTAATAGTCTGAGAGTCCCTTAGGTGCCTTTTTGTAAACCCCAAGCAGGCTTCTTTCTGTCTACTCTGTCATAAAGTCCACATTGGTGAACTGATTTCTTTCTGTTAGTTTCTGTCATCTCCATGCAGGTTCTCAGCAGGTTCTTGGTCACCTCCCTTACTAAAGTCTTTCTCCTACAATTGCTCATCTTCTCCAGGTGGCTCACTCTAGTTAGAGTTGTGGTTGTTCCAAACTTCTTCCATTTAAACATTTTGATGGTAACTGGGTTCTTGGGATCATTCAATGCTGTAGGAATTTTTTTCTAGCTTTCCTCAGAACTGTGTCAACCCAATACCGTTTCCAAACTGTTCAGGTAGTTTTTCTTGGACCTCATGAATTGGTTTTTCATTATTTGATTTTGATATACTTTATTAATTCCCAAGGATAAACTTTTTACACAACTTTTGGGGGTCAGAGTGCACGGTGACCCATTGTACAGCGCTCCTGAAGCAATGTTTAGGTGAAGGGCCTAATGGAGTCGGATCCCTTCTGGCAGTAACATCATTTGATCTGGCAACCTTCCAGATACCAGTGCAGGTCCTTAGTCATGGGACCACCACTTCTGTTCATCTGTGGGACATTTTATAGACATCTGTGTGTGCCTTTACTAATCAGTCAAACCAAATGAATTCACCACAGGTGGACTCCAAGCAAGATGTACAAATATCTCAGTGATGATAAAAAGGGGGGCACCTGAGCCAGATTTCTAGTGTCATCACAAATAGTCTGAATACTTGTCTCAATGTGAGATTTTAATTTATTATTTTTATTACATATTTTAAAATATCGAAATCATTGTTTTTGCTTTCATTCTGAGATACTGACTGCTGCTTGATGTAAGAAAAATGTGATGCAAATGATTTTAGCAACAACATAACAAAATGTGTAAAAAGTCTGAATAGTTGAATCGTCTGTACTTCTCACCATTGTGGAACACTTGGATAATAAAAGCTGCTGTGCCAGACTACCATTAATAGAATTTAGTGTTTAAAGGATGCTTGGTATTTTTCAACTTGAATTTATTCCTCACAAACATGTTACAGACACGGACACATTTGTTGGTACCCTTCCAGTTCATTTATAAAGTGCTGTTTGCCCCTGAAAGGTGATGACATGTCCCCTGTGAATCTGCATGCCTTTGATATGTCATCGATAAAGTTTCAATAGAGAATACGTGATGCTTATTCTACAGAGATCTTCTGAAATGGTCTGCACACATTTGTTGGAACCCCCAAGAAAAGACCCTAAATAATTGTATTCGTGAATTTTCAAACTTCCTCTTTTCTTGAATGTGCTTCACACGTCTCTAATCATGCAATCCCACATTCAGCCAATTTAAATGGAGAAAAATCTTCACTCTGCTGTTGTAATAGCGTGACACGCACTGAACATCGAGCCGAGAAAGCAGAGAGACGTCTGAGGAGACCAGGGAGAATATGATAGTCAGGCATATTAAAGGCAAGAGCTAGAAGAGCATCTCCAAGCAGTTTGATGTTCCTATGACAACATATTATTAAATGTTTAAGGTCCTGGGACTGTAGCCGACCTCCCTAGATTCGGTTGGAAGAAGAAAATCAACCCCAGAATGGGCAGAAAGATAGTGAGAAAGGCAGACTAAAAACCACGGACAGCGTCCAGAGAGATAAAAACTGAGCTCCAAGATCAAAGTCCATCAGTATCTCTTTACACTCTTTGAGTGACATTGGGCTCAATGAAAGAAGACCCAGGAAGACTCTACTGTTGAACAAAAAGCATAAAAAAGCAAAACTGGAATTTGCTTAAATGCATATTGACAAGCCACAATGCATCAGGGAGAAAGTCCTTTGGACAAATGAGACAAAACTGGAGTTTTATAGCAAGTCACATCGGCTCTCAAGCTTTCAAGGAAAAGAACACCAGACCTACTGTGAAACATGGAGGAGTCCTGGTTATGTTTTAGGGCTGCTTTGCACTGTTCCCTTCACAGGGTGCCTTAAGTCTGTGCAGTGAACAATGAAATCTCAAGACTATCAAGATATACTGGAGTGAAAATTACTGCCCAGTGTCAGAAAGCTCTGTCTCAGTCGCAGGTCCTGGATCCTCCAAGAAGATATGGAGCCCAAAACACACAGCTAGAAGCACCCAGAAACTGCAAAGAACAAAACAACTGGACAATTCTGACATGGCCATCTAGGAGCCCTGATATGAATCTTATCGAACATCTGTGGAAAGTACTGAGATGTGCAGTGTGGAGAAGACCCCTCCAGGAGCAGTTTGAGTGGGCCAAACGACTTGTAGACAGGTGCAGAAGCTTCTATAATCGCTTGTTTGCAGTATTTGCAAAATCTAAAGGTTGTACAACAGGTTAAGGGTCCCATCATTTTTGTCCATGCCATTTTCATTTCTGTTAATATTTGAAATATTCAATTGAATTAAAACACTAAAGCAAAGTCTGATTTTTATTGTACACAGAATAAACAATGATTGCTGCCAATTAGTTATGTCAATTTCAAGTTATTTCAGAGACAATTGTGGGTTCATCTTTTTTCAGAAAGGGGTACCAACAAATTTATCTGTGTCTGTATATTTGTATTTACCATATGAAATTGTGTTCTTAAGTTTAGTGCGCTCTATAATATAAAAGTAATATCTTGCCCACTGTGGCCCTTTACATTGTAGTGTACAGGGCATGGAGAAAAAATTAAAAACCTTTCCAAATATGTTCATTTTCTCAAGCCAAGACAGTTGTCAAGTATTGACCCATGCCTTCTGTGTATGGAGCGTATATTTATGACAACAAAAGGAATCTGGAAATAATTGTTTTATCTCATATTCCTGGTATGATGGTCTTTCTCTTATGGTACATTTTCTATTCTCTTGTGCGAGTTCTCACATAAATACAAAATTAAATTAAAACAAAACCAACCATGTGGTGTGAAAAGTCAACTTTGGACTGTTGAGAGGAAACCACAACCAGGAACAGGTGAAATGATGTTGGGCAGGAAGAGTAAGCGGTGAGCCATGTCACACGGCTGGTCTTCTTTTAGGACAGCTGACTCGCATACTTCCGATTTTTTTGTTTAAAATGGACATGTATAAACTATTTTGCAATGTGTGGGTAATCACAAGATGCAGATCAATACTTGACAGTTATCTTAGCTTGAAAAATGGACGTATTCTGTAGGTTTTTAAGAGTTTCCTTCATGCCCCATAGCCAACAATGTAAAGTGCCAATGTGGGTAAAATATTTTTTAGAAATTTATAGAAAGCACTTAATGTTGGAAGACAATTTCTTGTGCCAAATGCATACACACCACGTTTGTGAAAAAATTACTTTAACTTGAAAAATATCAAACTTATCCTTTAACACCTTAGTACCAGCACTTTATGTGCCACTGGATTTTATATGTCATCAGAGCTCACTGTGGAGTCCATCCACACCGGTTGTGTAACATGATGGCCTGGCACCTGAACAGTCCATGGAGTTGTGCGGTCTCTACTGAAATTGTGGTGAGGCAGAGATCACGGCGAGGGGATCAAACTGTTTTTAAACTGATTCTGAATCAATATCCAAACCTTTCTGAACACACGTCTCCACTTTGTCATTATGGATTATGAGAGTAGATTGAGGGGCAAAAATGTCAAAACCTCCCCATTTCAGATATTAAATGTATGACACAATAATGTGTACAGAAAGTGGACGGAGTCTGAACACACTCTGAGCCCACTGTAACAACAATGTAAAGAAATCTGTAGATGTCAAAAGCACACAAGTACTGCTCTCCTGCTGTCTCCATAGTTGTTTATCCAGTATATAAACTAAAAATTGAAAATCAGCAAGAATTTAAAAGCATTTCATTCAGTTAATTGTTGTGTCTGAGAAGACCCTGCTGTATTCATTTCAGGTTTAGAGTAAATCAGCTAAACTGACCAGAAATGTGGAGCATTAATACTCACCGCAGCCACCATTGCAACAAGCAGAGCGACGGTGACGAGTAGGCAAACTGCTTTCACAGCAAACATGGTGATTGTCTCGGAGGTTGAGGTCATAGGATCTCTAAACACTCGAGTGTATTATGCACTTTTATATGTTTAGACAAATGCAATACACCAATCATAAAATAAGAAGGTGATCTCACTAATTTGGATTTGTGTGTAAGGTGGGAACATAATAAATCATTTGGTTCTTTATCAGTAATACAGAACATTTGACTATTTAGGACCTGAAGGTAGTTTTATTAAACCACTTCTTTATTACAGGAGTTTTACAAAGGGGAATAAATGATGCACTTTAAAGTGCAGAGGTGGGTTTAACTTCTGAAATGATCAAGGCATAAACCTAAGAAACAATAAAATAAGTCAAAAAGCCTAAATAAATCAGTTAATATGAGCTCAGGCTGTCAGATTTTTCAAGAGAGTAGTGGGCCTGACTGGAGTGCCAGCCGAATGTCCTGACCTGAGCAGTGGCTCAAGTGGAATAAACATCTGGCAGCACTCCTTGTGGTATGTCACTAATGCCAGGTGGAGTTGTCCTTGTTCTGTGACCAGCAGGGGACATTGCAGTACCCCAAACAGAACCACAGTGACACAAGCCCCAGATTCATATGAAAGGTTTATTATAATAATTACCTTAACAAAAGACTTCTTTGTAATAATAACCCCACCACAAGCACAATTCTCTTCCTTTCTTTCATTCCATTCCTCTTCCACCCAACTCCAACTCACCCAGATGAGGTTCAGCAGCTCTTTTCATCTTAGAGCCAGGAGTACTTTCAAGTCTGTCACATTGCATCTAGTGAGGTCAGGCAAAACCTCCCAGTGACAAGAGAGCCTGCCTCCTGCAGCTTCATCTGACGGCACATGAGGACCCCATCACTGCTGCCCACCAAAACTGTATCTCCAATGCAGCCCTACAGGTGTCGGAATGGGAGGAACACCAGAGGGTATGGAATTTTTAGTAAATGTATAATAATTTTTTACAATGTATTATGTGCATATGTTATATATATATTGTGGTGATTTGTGCACTGTGGAACTGTAAATAAACCAGTTGTGGGTGTCGAACCTATGTCCTGCCTGTCTGTGTCGGGGTTAGGGCGACTGTGTGAGCCACAGACTTCACACTATAAATATATTGTGGCAGACTGCCGGGGCCTTCAACTGGCCACGACACCCCAACCATGGACCATAGACCAGAGTGGCGCATGGACTTTTATAGGGCCTTATTTGTCAGCACTTCCGCCACACCCGGACTGGCGGCAAGAAAGGATTGTAAGGCTTGTGTTGTGTTGGTGTACTGTGCACAAGACTGTAAATAAACCATGCAGTGTGTGCAAAACCTGTCTCCTGCCTGTCTGTGTCCAGGTTTGCTTTCACTATATATATATATATATATATATATATATATATATATATATATATATATATTGTGGACTATGGCCGGCCAGTCATCCCGGCCAATACCTTCAGGCTGACAGGTGGAGCCCTCCCTGCAGCTTGGAGGTGCCCCGAATGCCTGCAGGGAATAATGGACATTGGAGTTTTCATCCACGGACCTGCTGGATACCACAGGGGCCCCTAGAAGGTGCTGCAGGGAGGAGCAATGAGAGTTTTGCTTACAACCCGGAAGTGTGTCCTAATCATATGGACAGAGAAAATGACGTGCTTCTGGGTTGAAGAAAAGAAGTTCTGAACTGACCCAGAAGTGCTAGGAAGTCACGTGGACTGATGGATCGGAAGCACTTCCGGGTCATGAACTATGTAAAGGTCTGTGGGAGATCCCAGAGTTGAGCTGAGCTTGGTGGCAGGGTGGCAACGCATCTGGGAGAGTGGAGGATTATCGATTATTGATTTATTATTGGAGTATTGTGTTTATGAGTATTGTGGATTGGAGGGTGCTTTGTGCACATTATTGTGCTAATAAAAATAATTATTGAACTTTTACCTGATGTCTAGTGTCTGAGCTGAGGGTTCAAGGGGATGACAGCGCCCCCTATCTGTCACAGTGGCATAGTTGGCAGGATTCTCCAGTCGTTGGTTTGGCAGAGGACCTGTATAAAAAATTTCTGTGGACAGAGAACCCTAACAAGACAGAATCAGGACACACAGAAAAATCGCCTGAACCCACCTTTAACAAGGACATCATGAGGAAGAAGAAGGCAAGGCAGAACAACAGCACCTGCGGAGGGACCACGCTTATCAGGGCCGACGCTCGGGATGAGCTATGGAGCGGCCACACAGGTCGGGAAAAGCCTACGGAGGAAATCGACTACCACAAGGTATGTGCCAGCAACTCTATTGAAAACATATTTAAAATAACTCATTTTGTGCTGTGCACATACCTCAGAGAAAGTCATCTGGAGTCTCTGTGGGAGGCAGAAGAAAATCCCGAAGATCCTGTTTGAGCCTATGAGTGAAAAGGACTTCCGCATGTCGGGTGTTGGCGAGAACCACATGATCCAACCCGGTGCATTGTGGGAAGGAGAAGGTCTGCATCCCATTGCTTTCAACTTCGCCTACAAGGAAACGGACTCGGATTTTCCAAAGGGAAAGGGGGAGCACCGCTTACCCAGCGAGAAGGCCGGGAAAGGGGTGATCAATCCGCCGACAAATTAATACGGGTGGATTGCAGTTAGCCAAAGATGGCGGCCCGGTCCTCTAAAGAGAACACCAAATCCCAGGCTCCTTTGCAAAGCCCGTCTGAGCACGTGCCTGGAACGGACATGCTCATTGGCTCCTAGTTGGATGGCAAGGCAAGTGGTAGTTCAAGCCTGCCTTTGGCCGAATTAAATAATGGTATAGACGTGTGGGAACTCAAAAAACTAATCGAGCCCGTACAAAGTTTTTTTCAGATGTTAGAAGCCATAAAGAAGATCATGCCTGATTTTGTTTGAACAATTATTGCACACTTTCTGTAAATCCAATAAACTTCATTTAACTTCTCAAATATGATATATTTACCTGACATTTTTTATCGTAACAACCAATGATTTATACAGGAAAATAATGACTATTAACAAGGTTGCCCAAACTTTTGCATCCCACTGTATATATATATATATATATATATATATACTGTATATACAGTAGAGGGATTCCCCCTGCTCGCTTCGCTCAATACCCGCCCTTTTCTACGCTACGTGCCACTCACATTGTGAGGAAGGGGGCTGAATGCACCCCAAGGAGATGTGGTTGCTCCTGCAAAAACCCTCTTAAACCATGATACAATGGGAAACAAATACAGTTTTTACCTCCTCTTTGCTTGAACACCTGCTAGATTGCTGTTGCTGCTGCTGATGCTGCTGCCGTGCCATGTTATCTGTATCTCCTTCAAACATTTAAAAGCCTGTACAGTAGCTGTCTTAGTCAACTACTCTTTGTCTTTTATTTCCTGCCCCAGGCAGTTAAATCTCTTGGCACAAACTCTTGTCTCGCGGGACTTTTGATATTTTTTAGTTTAGAATTTAGAAATGAAATAAGAATCTGAAAATCTAACAACATCACAATAATTTTCGATAAATTCTGAAAAGAATGATACCAAACATATATATGTAGGTTTTAAAATAAGCCCGATTTGAAGTGTGACAAAAAAGTGACATAAAATTGTTGCATTTCAGGCTTAGGATATTACATATACAGAGTATATACAGTATATAACAACAACAACAACAACATTTATTTCTATAGCACATTTTCATACAAACAGTAGCTCAAAGTGCTTTACATAATAAAGAATAGAAAAATAAAAGACAAAATAAGAAAACAAAATAAGTCAACATTAATTAACATAGAATAAGAGTAAAGTCCAATGGCCAGGGGGGACAAAAAAAACAAAAACGGCTGGAGAAAAAAATAAAATCTGTAGGGATTCCAGACCATGAGACTACCCAGTCCCCTCTGGACATTCTACCTAACATAAATGAAACAGTCCACTTTAGATTTAGGGTTCTCACGGAAGGTCTTGATGATGATGGTCACGTAGACTTCTGCCTTTTAATCCATCCATCATTGTTGGAGCATCATGAAGCTTTGAGTAGCGCCACCACAAAGAAACCGGAAAAAAGAAACAGAAGAGAGAGTAGGGGTCAGTACAGATTTTAGAGCCATTATGAATAGTTATTATGATGAATTGAACATATAGAGTATCAGGAAGTTAAATTGAAGTTATAAAAAGGCCATGTTAAAGTAATGTGTTTTCAGCAGTGTTTTAAAGTGCTCTACTGTATTAGCCTGGTGAATTCCTATTGGCAGGCAATTCCAGATTTTAGGTGCATAACAGCAGAAGGCCGCCTCACCACTTCTTAAGTTTTGTTCTTGGAATTCTAAGGAGACACTCATTTGAGGATCTAAGGTTACGATTTGGAATATAAGGTGTCAGACATTCCGATATATAAGATGGAGCAGATTATTTAAGGCTTTATAAACCATAAGCAGAATTCTAAAGTTAATCCTGAGTGACACAGGTAACCAGTGTAGTGACATTAAAACTGGAGAAATGTGTTCGGATTTTCTTTTCCTAGTTAGGATTCTAGCAGCTGCATTCTGCACTCATTGCAAACGATTTATGTCTTTCTTGGGTAGTCCTGAGAGGAGTGCGTTGCAGTAATCTAGTCGACTGAAAACAAACGCGTGAATTAATTTCTCAGCATCTTTCAAAGATATAAGAGGTCTAACTTTTGCTATGTTTCTTAGGTGAAAAAATGCTGTCCTAGTGATCTTATTAATATGCGATTTAAAATTCAGATTACAGTCAACAATTACCTCTAAGCTTTTTACCGCCGTCTTGATTTTTAATTCTAATGTATCCAGTTTATTTCTAATAGCCTCATTATATCCATTATTGCCAATCACTAAGATTTCAGTTTTCTCTTTATTTAACTTGAGAAAGTTACTATTCATCCATTCTGAGATACAAGTCAGACATTTTGTTAGTGAATCAAGAGAATCGGGGTCATCAGGTGCTATTGATAAGTACAGCTGTGTGTCATCAGCATAGCTGTGGTAGCTCACGTTGTGACCCGAGATAATCTGACCTAATGGAAGCATGTAGATTGAGAATAACAGCGGACCCAGGATAGAGCCTTGTGGAACACCATATCGGATATCATGTGTCTTTGAGATGTGATTACCACAACTAACAAAGAATTTTCTACCTGTCAGGTAAGATTCAAACCAATTTAAGACCCTGCCAGAGAGGCCCACCCATTGACTTAGGCGATTTCTAAGAATATTATGATCAATGGTGTCAAATGCAGCACTCAGATCTAAGAGGATGAGAACAGATAAATGGCCTCTGTCTGTGTTCACTCGCAAATCATTTACTACTTTAACGAGTGCAGTTTCTGTGCTGTGATTTGTTCTAAAACCCGACTGCAATTTATCAAGAATTGCAGGTTTATTGAGGTGGTCATTTAACTGCATAATGGCTGCCTTCTCTAGAATTTTACTTAAGATATATATCTTGTGGAGGACTGCCGGCTTCGTGCTCCAGCCCTCACCCCCAGGCCGGCAGGAGGAGCTCTCCCGACAGCAGGATCGTGCCCCGAGTTCCAGCAGGGCCTCATGGACTATGTAGTGTTTATACACAGCCCTGCTGGATACCTTGGGGGCCACCGGTAGTCGCTGTAGGGGGGCTCATGGGCTCTTGTGTGCTCTATAACCCGGAAGTACGTCACAGTCACGTGACAGGAAGGAACGACGTGCTCCCGGGTTGAAGAAAAGGACTGTTTACCCTGACCTGGAAAGAATAAGGGACTGTGGTCTGATTGGGCAGGAACAACTCCGGATCAGGGACTATAAAAGGACTATGGGCCAGTCCAGACACTGAGCTGAACTGGGAGGTAGAGGGGCGAAGTGTCTGGGCAAGGAGGAGAAAATACTATTGTTGTGTAATTTATGAGTAGTGTGGAGGATGCTTTGTGCACAGTATTATTAATTAATAAAAAGTCTGGGACTTTTATCTAGTGTCTAGCGTGATACCTGAGGGTTCAAGAGCACTAGCGCCCCCTACTGCCACTATATATATATATATATATATAGATATATATATATATATATATACACACATATATATATATACCAATAAAAGGCAAAGCCCTCACTCACTCACTCATTCACTGACTCACTCACTCACTCACTCACTGACTCACTCACTAATTCTCCAACTTCCCGTGTAGGTAGAAGGCTGAAATTTGGCAGGCTCATTCCTTACAGCTTACTTACAAAAGTTGGGCAGGTTTCATTTCGAAATTCTACGCCTAATGGTCATAACTGGAAGGTATTTTCTCCATTAACTGTAATGGAGTTGAGCTGGAATGGCGTGGGGGGAGTTTGTGTGACATCACGCCTCCCACGTAATCCGTGAACTGACTGTCAGCAGTGCGTAGAAAACCAGGAAGACCTCCAAAAGCGCTTAAGAAAACATGCATTTTATAATTGAGAAGGCAGCGAAACAATAAGAAGTGAGCGAGTGACATATACTACCATATTCATGAGTGTTGCCAGCTCGGAAAGAAAGCAAGGTGTAAACCTAAACTTTAAATTAAGTTCATAGACAGGCTACGCTGGCGTTTCACATGCCCACAGGTAATGCGGGATACAAGTTTAATGAGAGGACGAGGATATAAGCGAGTTTTGATCACTTTGTAACTAAGTTAAAATTGTAGGTGAAGGGGTGTGCTTATGCAAATTCAGAGACTGTGTTTGTGGGGATTGACAGTTAAGGCGGGTGGGGAGTCACGTCATCATCTCCCTCCCACCTCATTTTGCTCTGAGCTGAGCTGCGCGGCTAACGCTGTCTTCCGAAGCAACTTCGTCAGACTGCCACCAAATACTCACAGAAAAATCCACAAGTTAATACACACGCTGTCTCTAGAGTTTCTACACACTGAATCCTCCAGGCACTACTTACAAAAGGTCACATTGACAATCGTGTTACGTTATTTTTAAAATCTTTCCTTTTCTTAGCACAAGCACAGCTGAGAAACTTGCTTCTGATGCATGTGCTCCATAACTTAAAAATAATGCATTTAATCACACTTTGCATTACAAGCAAGGGAGCTTTTGTCAATGCATGATTTCCTGGTACACGATTACATTGATCAGCATCCCGATTCATTTTACCCTCGCACCACCTTAGTTTGAGAAGAAGTATGAAAAATATGAGGTTAACACAGAAAAACAGATCACCAATTCAAGCTTTATGAATAATCGATTCGCCATCAATAATTGTTTTGGTAAAGCCATCCTCCTTCCATTTTATAATTTTTCCGCCACTAGCCATGATTAAATGAGCGGTAAAAAGTAAGAGCAAAGCGAGCGTGACTCATTTAGGCAGGCATATATATGACAGCAACACTCATGACAATGTCAATCATGTTACGTTATTATTAAAATGTTTCCTTTTCTTTTCATTACTTCTTTAACACACTACTTCTCGATGCGAGGCGGGTATTTTGCTATATATATATATGAATGACCTCCAAAGAGGCTGAGACTTTTGATATCATGAGCGTGTCTGCAAACTGGGGTCTCCTGCCCAGCAAAAGTCGAGCAGCCAGCGCGCGCATAGCTGTGCCGGCCTTTGAGGCGCTGACTGCGCTTCTGCCTTAAGTCAAAGTGAGCACTTTTAATTTTTTTCATCCTCCCCCTGCGCTATAGCCCAGACAAGTGCAAACACGGGACCCCTTTTCTACACCACGGCAAAATAATATTAAGGCGATTCACACTTTCTTTTGCACGTTATACGATTATCAGGTCCTCACCTCGATTATGAAGACACGCACACGAGTGCAGGACTGACAGTGCCATCACAGCCGATTAATGGCGGGGCGTCTCACCAGTCTACACAAGACCCACGCGACTGTCCCCAAAAGGCGATCATAGCGTCAGCGAACACATCTCTCTATACTATATAAAAGAAAAGGCAACTTTCCTTTCTTTACACCTTTTTCCTTTTATCCCAAACCAAAGCCTTTCTCTCTTAACACTGCAGAGGACACAAAACTAATTTTCTTTAAATGCGGTAAGGCACATTACCAGAGGCACAAATTTGAACGTTCACATAGAAAATGTAATTTCAATGTACCTGTACTTCTTAAAACGTTAATGTTTTACTGTTTAATAACTTATAGACTATAATTTATTATTTTTCCCTTGCACTCAGTGACCAAACCTATACACACACATATAGACACATACAAACATACACACAAGTATATGTATGTGTATATATACACACACACATACATACATACATACATACATACACACATATATATAATTTGTGTGTGTATATGTATGTATGTGTGTGTATATATGATGTAGATAGGTATGTATGTATATATATATATATATATGTGTGTATATGTAGATATGTATATAGATATGTAGATATGAAGATATGTATGTGTATATATATATATATATATGTATGTATGTATGTATGTATGTATGTGTGTGTGTGTGTGTGTGTGTGTGTGTGTGTGTGTGTGTGTGTATATATGACAGCAGCAATCCAAGCTGTGAGAAAACAGTAAAAGGAGGCGTGTCAGGCGCGTGGTACATTTTCTGATGCAGCTAGACGAAAATAACTTTGTGACGCTGCCGCCAAATACACAAAACAATTACTTTGACAATCATGTTACATTATTTTTAAAATGTTTTCTTTTCTTTTTCATAACTTCTTTAACACATGACATCACTGCGAAGTGTGGGTATTTTGCTATATATATATATATATCACAGCGACACTCATAACAGTGACAAAACAATTACATTGACAATCATGTTACGTTATTTTCAAAATGTTTCCTTTTCTTTCTCTTTTCTTCTTTAACACACTACTTCTCCGCTGCCAAGCGGGGTATATATATATATATAGATATATATATATATATATATAGATAGATATGAGAACAACACTCATATCAATGACAAAACAATTACATTAACAACCATGTTACGTTATTTTTAAAATTTTTCCATTTCTTTTTCGTACCTTCTTTAACACACTACTTCTCCGCTGCGAAGCGCGGGTATTCTGCTAGTATATATATATATATTGTGAGCTGGAGGGCTGATCGCACCCCAAATAGATACAGACGCCCCTGGGATAACCACAAACCCTGAAACACTGACTACCCTCACATTGCTCCTTACCTTCTCACTTGCACTATAACGCATAATACAAGCCTCGCGCGGTACTCCGCCGACTTATAAGCCTTGCACAGTGCCTGTCAGTTTTGGAATTGATTGTTTGTTTTTATCTCTCTCTGCTCCTAGCGGAACTGTCATCTCTGACTTGTAATGGAGCATGTTTAAGCTCATGTGTTTGCGGTGTTTGAATAAAAATCCTTCTTGTTTCTACGACCTCCTGTGTCTCTGTGCAAATCTGTGACCCAAGCGTGACAAGATATATATATACTGTATATATATATATATATATATATATATATGGTTTTAATAGTTTTACTGTCAAATAATGCAAAGAGTACGCGACACGTGTTTAAGCCCTAATTCTGGGCTCATTAGGCGTACACACTCACTGCACCCCCTCTCGGGAATCGAACCTCGCACGTCAGCAATAGAGGCGAAGCCTCTTGCGCTGCACCACAGCGTGTGGTATTATTTGACAGTATGTAGATCGGGGTTATTACATTCAAGGCATTCGTAGTCTGAATCACAATCTGACTGTATGGGTGGTTACCTACCAGGTAACGCTTAGATAGATAGATAGATAGATAGATAGATAGATAGATAGATAGATAGATAGATAGATAGATAGATAGATAGATAGATAGATAGATACTTTATTAATCCCAAGGGGAAATTCACATAATTCAGCAGCAGTATACTGATAAAAAGAAACAATATTAAATTAAATAGTAATAAAAATGAAAAAAATTAAAATAAAATTAATGTTAGCATTTACTCCCCCGGGTGAATTGAAGAGTCGCATAGTGTGGGGGAGGAACGATCTCTTTAGTCTGTCAGTGGAGCAGGACAGTGACAAAAGTCTGTCACTGAAGCTACTCCTCTGCCTGGAGATGACACTGTTAAGTGGATGCAGTGGATTATTCATGATTGACAGGAGTTTGCTTAGTGCCCGTCTCTCTGCCACAACTTGTGGTTGAGCATTATTTGACAGTAAAACTATTTTAACCATTCTATGATCTGCTTCTTGCAACTGAAAGAGGGCATCGTGGCGGATGTTAGCCGACTTGCTGACCAACCACAAGCGTTACCTGGTAGGCAACCACACACACAATCAGATTGTGATTCAGACTACGAATGCCTTGAAAATACAGTATATATATACACTGCTCACAAAAATTAAAGGAACACTTTTTTTATTGGGCCTGGCATGAAATCATTTAAACCTGTCTGATAATTTTCTGGTTGGTTAAGCAGCTGGGGTCATTGTTAATCACTTTCAGCTGTATTGGTGTTCATGGACTTAACGACAGGTGCACTAAAGTGGCAACAATTAGAAAACCCTCAAAACAGGACTGGTTTTACATGTGGGGGTCATTTCAAGTTTCTCCCTCTTGATCTTTTTTGGCTGGTTTTCCACTTGTGCTAGTTTTGGCTTGAGTAATTATCTCTACTGGCAGTATGAGGCGATTCCTTAACCCTACAGAAGTTGCACAGGTTGTCCAACTTCTCCAGGATGGCACATCCACACGTGCTGCAGCAAGAAGGTTTAATGTGTCTCCCAGCACAATCTCCAGAACATGGAGGAGATTTCAGGAGACTGGCTGTTATTCTCGGAGAGCTGGACAGGGCCGTAGAAGGTCCTCAACCCATCAGCAGGACCGATACCTGCTCCTTTGTGCAAGGCGGAACAGGCTGAGCACTGCTCGTGCCCTACAGAATGACCTCCAGAGGGCCACTGGTGTGAATGTCTCTACCCAAACAATCAGGAACAGACTTCATGAAGATGGCCTGAGGGCCCGACGTCCTGTAGTGGGCCCTGTGCTCAATGCCCAGCACCGTGGAGCTCGACTGGCATTTGCTCAAGAACACCAGAATTGGCAAGTCCGCCACTGGCACCCTGTACTTTTTACAGACAAGAGCAGGTTTACCCTGAGCAGCTGTGATAGACGTGAAAGAGTCTGGAGAAGACAAGGAGAACGATATGCTGCCTGCAACGTCGTTCAACATGACAGGTTTGGTGGTGGGTCAGTGATGGTCTGGGGAGGCATATCCATGGAGGGACGCACAGACATCTACTGCGTAGGAAATGGTGCTCTGACTGCCATAAGGTATCGAGATGAAATCCTTGAACCCATTGTCAGACCCTACGCTGGTGCAGTAGGTCCTGGTTTCCTCCTAATGCACGACAATGCCCGGCCTCATGTGGCAAGAGTATGCAGGCAGTACCTGGAGGATGAAGGAATTGAAACAATTGAATGGCCTTCACGATCCCCTGACTTAAACCCAATAGAACATCTGTGGGACATTATGTTTCGGTCCATTAGGCGCCAGGTTGCTCCTCAGACTGTACAACAGCTCAGGGATGCCCTCATACAGATCTGGGAGGAAATGCCACAAGACACCATCCGTCGTCTCATTAGGAGCATGCCCGACGTTGTCAAGCATGCATACAAGCTCGTGGGGGCCACACAAGATACTGAAAAGCATTTTGAGTAGCAGAAATTAAGTTTTTGAAAAAATGGACTAGCCTGCCACAACTTCATTTCACTCTGATTTTAGGGTGTCTACACAATTGAGCCCTCTGTAGGCAGAAAACTTTTATTTCCATTAAAAGACTTGCCATCCTTTTGTTCCTAAGACATTGCCCTGTCGTTATTTGTATAGATATCCAACTTCATATTGAGATCTGATGTATCTAATGTGTTTCTTTAAAGTGTTCCTTTAATTTTTGTCAGATATATATATATATATATATATATATATATATATATATATATAGAGTGACAGATAGGGGGCGCTATCGCTCCCATGAACCCTCAGATTAAATGTCAGACATCAGTTAAAAGTCCAAAAGTTGAATTTATTATAATAATAAAGTGCACAAAGTACGCTCCTCTCCACAATACTCATAAATAATAAACAAATCCACAATAACAATAATCCTCTTCTCTTCCAGACACGTTGCTACCCTGCCTCCCAGCTCAGCTCAACGACTCGGATCTCCCACAATCCTTTTATATTCCCTGACCTGGAAGTATTTCCAATCCCGCAGTCCACATGACTTCCTATCACTTCCCCGTCAGATCAAAAGTCCTCTCTTTATCCTGGGCAGCCCCCCTGAGTTGCAGCAGTGCCTCAGACTACAGTACCACAGGGCTTCATGGAAGTTGGAGTTGGTTACAGCCCTGTTTGGATCCGAGGGTGCTGCCAGGGAGTGCTGCAACAACTGCTCAGCCCTCTTGGGTGGGTTTTCTGCCACATCCAGAAGTGCTGCCAGAAGTAGGTCAACGAGCACCTGGAGCACTTCCGGGGGTGTTACAAAAGGAGCCAGCAGTCATTACTCTGAGAGCTAAAGTCAAGAGGAAGAAGACAAAGCTTGTGAGAGCAGGAGGAGCGGAGGCGACAGAAGAAAAGAAAGTGAGAGGTTGAGCTTTGTGTATTGTATTAAGAAAGGTTTAAACGTGTGTGTTTTTGGACATTTGGTGAACTATCACTATATATATATATACATATACAGTATATGAAGCTGCAACTGAATGAATTATTAAACACTAGCAAAATACCCGCGCTTCGCAGCGGTGAAGTACTGCATTCAAATTTTTATTAAGAAGAAAATTAAACCTTTTTAAACTGTGGGAAAATATACCAATAATTATTTGTTAAGAATCTCATTGTATACCACATTGTGAGTTCGGCCCTCCGGTTGTAATATGACCAAGCTGTGCGCTGAGCTTACTCTTGAGCATGTAATGTACAGTTGGCCATGTGAACAGTAATCTTGTCTCAAATCTCACAGCTTGGATTGCTGCTGTCATAATCGGTTTGAGTTTCATGGTTTGTTTCAATTACGACAGTATTTGTAGGACTTGTGTTGAAGAGACATTTGGCATCTGTCAAGCGTTGTAAGCACACAACCGGTTTCATCGATAAAATCACATCCAGCTTTTGAGAGTTTAATCATTCATAAACATCAAAGTGTCCACTACTGAAATCGTCACCTGTCAATCTAAGATGTTTAAGAGGCATTGGCGGTTGTCGAAAGGTGTAAAATATTTGGCCATTTCGGTACACTTGAAAGCGACAACCGAACAATTCAGCGGCAGCCATCATCTTACATGCAGAACCATAGGTGAAGGGCTTAAGCATTTCACTCTTCTAGTGCTCCTGTGGAGTATAATTATCTCCTGTACACTCTTCATTTAAACTCTGATTAGCAGAGAGTTGAATAAAGGTTTTCCTTCTGGGTGTTTCTCCCATCTCTACATGTGTTCTTCGCAGCTGAGCTAGACAGGCCATTTCACAATTTTCCTGGGTGGCCAACTCTAGGAAGATTCGACGTTGCTCCAGACTTCCTCTATTTGTAAATTATGGCTGCCATTGTGCTTTTGGGCACCTTCAGTGCTGCAGAATGTTTTGTAGCCTTACGTAGATCTGAACTTCAACAAATCCCTGTCTCTAATTTCTGTTGACAATTCCTTTGAGCTCATAGCCTTTTTCTTATCACCTGTGGTGCTGTCTATAGGCAAGTATGAATTGACTACAGGTAGACTTCATAAAAGGTGTAAGAACACCTCAATGTTCATTATACTCCTTGTTTATAACCCTGAGAGTGACTCGGGCTTGGAATTCTATGTAAATACATTTAAGGCCGAGTCAAACATGAGGTGACATGTAATGACCTACTTTACAGTAGGATTTCTTACACTCAATCTTGCTCTTCTTAGCTTCATAATGGGAGTGGTTCTCCTTTGGAGATTCGCCACTAACACTTTTTGCAGTAATGGGAGTGCACCTTGAAGAATGACTGTTGACATCCTAATGGAGCTAAGTCATTGCTTACACAAAACAACCCACGGCAATCCATCACAAGACTCTTCGCCCATTTGCATTTCACAATGCAACGCAAGAACCCCAGGAGATTATGGGTTGTGACCCATAGATTAAGAAACTGTGCTTTACAGTGCTGGCATGAATATCTCTCAGGGCCGCCTTCTACTGGATATATAACATCATGCTACAAAAAAATGTGAGTGTTTCTAAACATTTTGTAACTCATGAATATTCACAAGTGGGGTGGAGCCCTTAACCAAAACACAAAGGTTTATAAACAAGCAGCTGTAAAGCCAGTTTAGAACAAACTGAAGCTGAATCCTTAGGTCAATCACACAATAGAGATGAATTACTGATCACATGTTCACACGGGTAGTGAAACTGATGCATACGGAAGTGTACGACCAATGAACCATGATATCTCTGGTGAATTTAGTTGGCTCAAGGTTCAGAGTAGTGCAAGCAGCTGTGTGGCAAAAAGGCAGAATAATTGTGATTGAGTTGAAGGACAAGAAAGATGTTAGTCCCCTAAGCGCAGTTTACAATGTAGTCCAGTCCTACTTATTGTTGTCCATCATCCCCCAAAATATAACGAGTCTTCCTTAACTAATCTGACTGAACTTTTAATTCACTTTAATTCCTTTCCTAGAGACTTATAATTCTCGGTGACTTCAATGTCCATTTTGGCATTCCAACGTGTAAACTGAGGAATGAATTCTTGCCCTTTCTGGACTGTTTTGATTTGGTGCAACATGTTGATTTTCCTGCTCACTCTGGTGGTCATATACTGTATTAGACTTCATCTGTACATCTGGCTTATCTGTTGGCAACACTTATAGCAAAGATCTGGGCCTCTCTGACCATAAAGTACTACTCTCCTCTTACCTGTAAACATCAAATTTCTTCTGTCCCTCTATCCTTGCTGGATCCATTTTTTGATCTTTTTCTGCCTTCACCCATTCCATCAACACTAGTCTTGTTGACCACTTTAACTCATTCAACATTAGATAAAACAGCTCCTTTATAACATAAGGAGGTTTCTTTTATGCATTCATCTCCACGGAACAACACAGAAACATGGTATATGAAAGCCACTGAATGACACCTTGAGAGAGTGTCACATAACACTGGCTTCACTGTGCACTTCCAGGCTTTCTCTGACCACCAAAGAGCTTACAGGGCATTATGGGCAGAGTAAAGGAATGTGGCCAAGGTAACTAAAGGGTTTTGTTCTCTGTAATTAATAAACTACTGCATACTGCATCTGGCCCGATGACCTTCTCTACTCAATCTGTGAAAAATTCCTTCACTTTTTCTGTAATATTGTTAAAGATCTAAATAATTCTACTAACATAAATCCATCATCTGTTTATATCTTTCACTGTCTTCCTACAACATGCAGCTTTTTTAAATTCTCTCCAGTCACATCTGCATCTGTTAATTACCTGCTTTGTAAGATGAGGCTGACTATTTGTGTATTGGACCCCATCCACACCAAACTTCTTAAAGTGTCTTCCTGACTTCATTCCATAATCCCGACTGTTAAAACAATAATCAATACATCCCTAGGCAATGGCTTTGTGCCAGCCACTGTAAAAAATCACTTCCGTAACCCCAGTGTTAAAAAAGTCTGATTTTGGTGCTGACAATCGTAACAATTTTCAACTTATTTTTCACTTAACTTTTTAAGTCAAAATTTCTTGAATGTGTTGAAGCCTCGAAACTCACTTAATGTCTAACAAATTGATTGAACCCTTTCAGTTTGGTTTTATGGCACAGCACAGCTGTGAAACTGCTCTACTTCAGGTAACCAATGATTTGCTTATGGCAGCAGACTCCTGACAAACCAGCATATTAATTCTGTTAGAGCTCAGTGGAACATTTGACACTGTCAGAGATATCATTGTGCTGTCCAGAATGAAGAACATGCTGGGTATCTCTAGCACTGCCCTCTAGTGGTTCAAGTCCTTTCTGACTGACTGGCAAGAGTTTGTTAGTCTTGGTAACAGAACATCCAGCTCAGTGTCAGTCACACAAGCAGTCCCACGGGAGTCTGTCCTTGGCCCTCTACTTTTCTATATCTATATGCTTTAACCTGCCCATATTATTCATAGCTGAGGACTGGGTTATCAGTTTTATGCAGAGGATATTCAACTCTATCACAATGTAAAAATTGAAACTTTATCAGAGCTTTCTCAGCTCAAAAGTTGCCTCAGTGAAATTAAAACCGGGATGGAGCAAAACTCTTTAAAATCAAACTCCAACAAAACTGAACTCCAGAAAATTGGCACAAAAGTTCAACTTAAGAAAATGAGCTCCTTCTCATTCACTCTTGATGATGATCTCATCAGACCTTCTTGTAATGCAAAGAATCTTGGTGTTATTTTTGATTCTTCCCTTTCTTTTTCCACCCACCCAACTTTCTTACTTTCACCTCCACAACATATTCCGTGTTTACTCATTCCCCTCCTTTCCTAGCACTTGTCCATGCTTTTATAACATCCTACATTGATTACTGTAACTCCCTACTGGCAGGTGCCACTTCTAATATATCACGGCTCTAATGGATACAAAACTCTGCTGCAAGAGTCCTGACACGGACAAGCAACAGCGAGCACATCACAGCCATTATTCGGCTCCACTTCTTCCTTGTGTCTTACAAATTCTATTATTAACCTTCAAAGCTTTAAATGGTCTCACACCGGACTACATCTGTGACCTTCTCCTTCGTTCTGCTCCTGTTCGCTCACTAAGGTACTCTGATGCTGGCCATCTAGTGTGCCCCACACTAACCTGCACTCTTTGGGTGACAGGGCCTCCAGCTGTATAGCTTCCAGACTTTGGAATGTCCTCCCGAAATTAATGAGATTAGCTGACTTCATTCACTCCTTTAAGAAAAACTTCAAGCTCATCTGTTCAGGAAGGCTTTTAACTTAACGTAACATTCTGCCCCTTCATTCTATTCACCTTTTTGTCCAGACGCTCAGGATAATTTGTGCGTGTGTGTATCATAATTGATGTTACTTGCTTTGTATCTCATGTATGTATTTGTTTAGTGATAAATGCAGAAATATCTGTATACAATGTTACTTATGCCATGCTGTTTAAATAAGTGCCTTGAGCATAGGAAAGGTGCTATATAAATGAAATGCATTATTATTATTATTATTAATAGTCAATGTTCGTGTCAGGGAAATTGTGAAAATCACTAAGTTTGGTGCTGTGGTAGCCTAAAATAATTCAATGGGCTTGTCGTTCATTCTGGTCAGACACTGACATTCTACCCTCTCATGTGCAGTCAACAGCAGAAACATTATAAGAAAAGTGTGCAAAGAAACACACGTCTACTGTACTGATGGTGACGTTGGGCTGTGTTAAGATCAGTTTGTTGTCAATGATTGTTCCTAGATATTTATTTTTGCTCTACCATCTTCACTGACTCCCATTTAATTATACAGTATTTGAGACAGTGGATGGTGGGGAGCACCTGAAATCTACAACCATATGTTTTGTCGTAGAAATAGTAAGCCGTAAATTAGAGCGATCACACCATTGTAGCATCTCATTGACAATAGTCCCATGGCTGTCTTCCTTATCTTGTAAAAGATTAAAAATGACAGAGGTCAGGTCAGGTCAGGTTGGAGAGCATGCACTAGTACAGCATGCTGCCGCACCCACCACACAGCAAAATAGTTTGGGATCCCAGTCGGCAATCCCCAAGGCATACACACAGTTCAGTCCCACTCTCCAAAAATGATGCTATATTGGTGTTCCCTAGGTCTAGTCCAACCGCTCAGGTCCTTAATAATGGATCACCCTTGGGGAATTGCGCCATATGGATGTAGTGCCGTAACTGACACTTCCTCACAATGCAGGTCATGTGCCTCATTCAGAACTCTGTGAGCAACACAAAGTCAAACCAGCGGTACCCAAGGATTATTTTAAGAGACACAGTACGAAAAGAGTCCAGTCTTTGTCTCAGGTCACTGGATAACTTCCATATCTCGCATCCATATTGAGAAACAGGAACCACCAGGACTCTAAAGACCTGGACCTTCATCCTTTTGAATAGATATCGGGAGCACCAAACACCACTTCCCAACAACCTCATGACCCTCAATGCTCTCCCCATCAGTCTACTGACTTCATAGGAAGAATCACCAGAGACATGAATGTCACTGCCAAGGTAACTAATCCTCTCGACGAGGTCGACACTCTCTCCGCAGACAGACACTGCTGATGGCCGTGCCCAAGAGGTCATTAAAGGCCTGGTTGTTGCTTTTTATCAGGACACTTGCAAGCCCAGACACTCAGACTCCTCCCTCCATTGAGTCCACAAAGACCACAACATCGTTAGCAAAGTCAAGATCTCTCTTCACCAACAGATGCCCAACACCTAGTCCATGCAAGCATTGAACAGATTAGGAGCAGAACACACCCTTGACAAACCTCAGGGAAGAATTCTGAGGTTCTGCCTCCACTCTGCACAGCACTCACAGTGCCAGTGTACAGGCTGGCCATGATATCCAGTACCTACAGGGGGATTCTGTGAAGTCTCAGGATGTCCCACTGAGGAGCTCGATGAACTGAGTCGGACGCTTTATGAAAATCGACAAATGCTGCAAAGAAACTCTGTCAATATTGACATTTGCGCTCAATGAGAACCCCCAGTGTTAGGATGCGGTCAATTGTGGACTTCTTAGGTGTAAAACCAAACTGCTCCAGTCCCTGCTAGGTGAGCAAATGATCCTATTGAGGATGACCTTAGAAAGGATCTAATGTGGCACTGGGAACAGTGTTATCCCCCTGTAGCTGACGCAATCCAGGTGATCACACTTCCCTTTCCAGATAGGGATGACAAGTCCCATTTTTCAGTCAGTTGGGATGATGCCTGTTCTCGCCAAATTGAAACAAAGTTTGTTTGCAATGCCACAATGGAGAAGTTCAACCAGATACCACAGATCCCTGCAGTCTTCCCTATCCACAGCTGGTTCACCACCTGTGCTGTCTCAGTGAAATTAGGTGGTCCACAGGTAATTAGAAGATCGTCCTCAATAACCATGAGCCCAGAGATGTCCAACGTCCCAGCCAGAGGATCAGCTTTAAACAAAAGTTCATAGTAGCCAGCCCAGCAGGTCACAACTGTCACCCGCCCTAACTGTGACTCTCTGAAAATGACAGAGTCGTCTGCAAATTTCAGGACATGTCTATCCTTGTGTAAACTCCTGTAGTCATTTGTATGCCTCCAGGATAAACAAAAGAGATGAACAACAACCTTGTGGAGTGCCAACAGAAGTACTTAGTCTATCAGAGAAAGAGCCACAGACACTCACTGTTTGTGTTCTGTTTGTTAAAAAGTCCAGAATCCACTCCACCAAGTTAGGGCCCAAACAGAATTGTTCAACCCCTTTTCTCAACTTAAATGTGGGACTTTATTGTGAAAAGCTGACAGAAAGTTTATAAAACAGCAGTCTTCTTTTTTTGCCTTTGTGGTTTCATATTGATAGAGAGACAGATTGATATATGAGGTTCTTTTTCTTTTTTGTTAATAAAGTTTGATTTGAAATTCAATAAACAGACTGTTTAACAGTATTCTGAGTCTGATCCGAAATGAATGAAAAGGAAAAAAAAAATAAAAAAACAAATAGAAAACATGAATTAAAAAAAAAAAATTACCTCTACATATTTGTTCTTGGGAGGCATGGTGGCGCAGTGATAGCGTTGCTACCTCACAGTTAGGAGACCCAGGTTTGCTTCCTGGGTCCTCCCTGCGTGGAGTTTGTATGTTCTCCTCAAGTCTGCGTGGGTTTCCTCCCATAGTCCAAAGACATGCAGGTTAGGTGCATTGGCGATCCTAAATTGTCCCTGGTGTGTGTGCCCTGTGTTGGGCTGGTGCCCTGCCTGGGGTTTGTTTCCTGCCTTACACCCTGTGTTGGCTGGGATTGGCTCCAGTGACCCTGTACTTAGGATATAGCGGGTTGGTTAATGGATGGATAGATAGATATTTTTTCTTTCTTTTATATTTAATGTCATTCAATAAGCCAGAACTTAGGGTTAGGGAGGCTAAGGCTGAGGCTATGAATCTGTGTTGGCATCTTGTCAGTTCAGATTCTGTTACTGCCAGAAAGGATCCTACTACACTGGGCCCTTGAGAAAGGCCCTTAACCTGAAAATTGCTCCAGGGGTGCTATACAATGGCTGACCTGCACTCTGACCTACAAAGTCCATGCGAAAAGACAATTTCCCCTCTTGGATGTGAGCGTCAGTACGCTTTGTGCCCTAAGAACCAAGTTACCAGAACTGTTCTCTAACATTTCAGTAATTATTTACCGCTCTGATGCAGATCTTTCTAATCATCCAACATCCTGTTATAAACAAATTAAACTCTTTCACTAGGATAGATTTACCTGATTTACAAAAAATAATCTCTCAATTAAAACCCTCCACCTGCGTCCTTGACCCGATACCAACAAGGTTTTTCAAAGAAGTATCAGGCGTGCTAATTGATAATGTTCTTGACATAGTAAATTCGTCACTAGATACTGGGGTCTTCCCAGACTGTCTTAAGACTGCTGTAGTTAAACCCCTACTTAAGAAACATAATCTTGACCCTCGGCTCTTGAAAATTTTACACCCATCTCTAACCTGCCCTTCTTAAGTAAAGTTCTAGAGAAGGCAGTCATTATGCAGTTAAATGACCACCTAAATAAACATGCTATTCTTGATAAATTTCAGTCAGGTTTTAGAACAAATCACAGCACAGAAACTGCACTCGTTAAAGTAGTAAATGACTTGCGGGTAAATGCAGACAGAGGCCATTTATCTGTTCTCATCCTCTTAGATCTGAGTGCTGCATTTGACACCATTGATCACAACATTCTTAGAAATCGCCTTAGTCAATGGGTGGGCCTCTCTGGCAGTGTCTTAAATTGGTTTGAATCCTACCTGACAGGGAGAAAATATTTTGTTAGTTGTGGGAATTACAACTCGAAGACACATGATATCCAATATGGTGTTCCACAAGGCTCTATCCTGGGTCCGCTGTTATTCTCAATCTACATGCTTCCGTTAGGTCAGATTATCTCAGGGCACAACGTGAGCTACCACAGCTATGCTGATGACACACAGCTGTACTTATCAATAGCACCTGATGACCCTGATTCTATTGATTCACTAACACAATGTCTGACTAGTATCTCAGAATGGATGAATAGTAATTTTCTCAAGTTAAATAAAGAGAAAACTGAAATTTTAGTGATCAGCAATAATGGATACAATGAGGCTATTAGAAATAAACTGGATACATTAGGATTAAAAGTCAAGACGGAGGTAAAAAGCTTAGGGGTGATTGTTGACTGTAATCTGAATTTTAAATCACATATTAATCAGATCATTAGGACAGCATTTTTTCACTTAAGAAACATAAGTAAAGTTAGACCTCTTATATCACTGAAAGATGCTGAGAAATTAGTTCACGCGTTTGTTTTCAGTCGACTAGATTACTGTAACGCACTCCTCTCAGGACTACCCAAAAAAGATATAAATCGTTTGCAACTAGTGCAGAATGCAGCTGCTAGAATCCTAACTAGGAAAAGAAAATCAGAACACATCACACCAGTCTTAGCGTCACTACACTGGTTACCTGTGTCATTCAGGATTGACTTTAAAATTCTGCTTATGGTTTATAAAGCCTTAAATAATCTCGCCCCATCTTATATATCGGAATGTCTGACACCTTATATTCCAAATCGTAACCTCAGATCCTCAAATGAGTGTCTCCTTAGAATTCCAAGAACAAAACTTAAAAGAAGTGGTGAGGCGGCCTTCTGCTGTTATGCACCTAAAATCTGGAATAGCCTGCCAATAGGAATTCGCCAGGCTGATACAGTAGAGCACTTTAAAACACTGCTGAAAACACATGACTTTAACATGGCCTTTTTATAACTTCATTTTAATCGTAATTTAACTTAATCCTGATACTCTGTATGTTCAATTCATCATAACAACTATTCATGGTGGCTCTAAAATCGGTACTGACCCCTACTCTCTTTTCTGTTTCTTTTTCCGGTTTCTTTGTGGTGGTGGCCTGCGCCACCTCCACCTACTCAAAGCTTCATGATGCTCCAACAATGATGGACGGATTAAAAGGAAGAAGTCTACGTGACCATCATCATCATCAAGCCCTTCCGTGAGAATCCTAAATCCAAAGAGGACTGTTTCATTTATGTTAGGTAGAATGCCCAGAGGGGACTGGGCGGTATCATGGTCTGGAATCCCTACAGATTTTATTTTTTCTCCAGCCGTCTGGAGTTTTTGTTTTTCTGTCCCCCCTGGCCATTGAACCTTACTCTTATTCGATGTTAATGTTGATTTATTTTTTATAATTATGTCTTTCATTTTTCTATTCTTTAATATGTAAAGCACTTTGAGCTACTGTTTGTATGAAAATGTGCTATATAAATAAATGTTGTTGTTGTTGTTAATCATAAAAGAGGTCATTACAATAGCAATTCACAAGAAGAAGTCATAATTAATGGCATAAATACAGTATTTGAGAGTTCCTCTAGTGTGCCTGTTTCTCTTACACGATTTGCCTCAAAAATTAATCAGCATATCGTCATCTCATAACAGGCTTAAGTTTTAAGTTTGGTATTTTTTCGTCCATCCGCTTTAACTCCAAACCGATTGTTAAGAAACTGTCACACACACACACACACACACACACACACTGGGGCCAATGCAGTACCACCAATCCACCTAACTTGCATGTTTTTGATGTGTGGGAAGAAACCGGAGCATCCAGAGGAAAACCACTCAGACATGGGGAGAACATGCAAACTCCACACAGGGGGCAGCAGCACTACAATTGCAGCAATGGGTTGGCCAATTTTAAAATGTAACAAATTTCAGTATTTTAAACTGACATATCGCATTCAATTGCTATGACCTTATCGTTTTTTTGTTTTTGTTGCTGTTAAGTTGCGGGCATTTTCTCTGTTTCCCTTTGCCGCAAGAAACAAAGTTCTGCCACTGACACAATCCTCTGTCTCACCCCCGCCTCCTTGTCAATATTTAAATCATTGGAGAATTTGTGTGAGTGACATGACATGTTGTCATCTTTATATCCTGAGGTGTACTGGGTGAACAGAAAAGCAGACAGGCCTGTTCCTTGTGGAGCTCCAGTGTTGCTCACACAGTTTTTGAGGCTCACAAACAGCAGTCTGACCTGACAGATAGTCCATCATCCAGGACACCACCGGCTAATTCACGTCCGTATCATCGAGTTTAGTCCTTAACAGGGATGGCTGGATGGTATTGAAGGTGCTGGAGAAATTAGAATACCTCAGCCTCACAGTGATGCCAGCCTTGTCCAGGTGAGAATAAGACTTGTGGAGCAAGTTGCATCCTCCACTCCAGTCTTTGTCCAATAGGCAAACTGCTGTAGGTTCAAGTGGTCCACCACAAGAGGAGTCATATAGTCCAGGACCAGCCTCTAAAAGGTCTTCATGATATGAAACATAAATGCCACTCGTCCGTAGTAATAAGGTGATGAGGTGCCTGATTTCTTTGGAATAGGAATCACTCAGGATATTTTCCATGGAAGCAAAACTATCTAAAGCCCTGGGGACAGACTGAGCAGGTGAAAAGGAACACCATAAAGTTGGTCAGCATAAGCCTTAAGTACTCGAGGACTGACTCCAACTGCTGATGTGGTTTTTTTGTGTGTGTAGCTTCCTCAGCTGTCTTCTCTCATGGTCTTCAATTATGTACAGCCCAAAACCGATGGTCAGAGGTGGCTACTCCGACATAGTAGGAGTTATTGATGTAGTTGGGATGATGTGGAGTGACTGGTCATTCTAAGAAGGCGGCAGTATGAGGGAAAATCTGTTAAGAAATTGGTTCACTGCATTAACTTTGTCCACATGCCCTTCTTGCACTTGATCCCTGAATTGCTTGATTCGGTCAAAATGTCCAGTCCATCCTTGAACATGGGAAAGGCACTCTATAAATAAAATGAATTGTTCATCTTCATCTTATTATTATTCTTATTGTGATGATGATGATGATTCCAGGAATCTTATATGCAGGGCGGTGGCGCAGTGGTAGCACTGCTGCCTCGTAGTTAGTAGACCCTTAAGGGTTCGCTTCCTGGGTCCTCCCTGTGTGGAGTCTGCATGTTCTCCCCATGTCTGTGGGGTTTCCTCCTGGTGCTCCAGTTTCCTCCCAAAGACATGCAGGTTAAGTGCATTGGCGATTCTAAATTATCCCTAGTGGGTGGGTGTGTGTGCACCCTGCGGTGGGCTGGCACCCTGCCCGGGGTTTGTTTCCTGCCTTGCACCCTGTGTTGGCTGGGATTGGCTCCAGCAGACCCCCGTGACTCTGTAGTTAGGATATAGCGGGTTGGATAATGGATGGCTGGATGAATCTTTTATGCTATTCTGAATGTGTTTGTTTTCTATTTTACATTTCTAAGCTTCTTTTCCCCCTCTCATTGTTTTCTTTGGCACTTGCTGTGCATCGTTCAGAGCCTCTTTGTCACAGGATTTAAATGCTCTCTTCTTCTCATTTAGGAGACCTTTTAGCTCCTTGGTATTCCAGGGCTTGTTGTTTGGAAAGTAACACACTGACTTTGAAGGGTACAAGGTTCTCCAGTGTTGCTCAACTGCCGTCTGACCGTCAGGTAGTCCATTACCCAGGACACCACAGAATTATCCACCTACACCCTTTAACAGTGATGGCCTGATGGATCAGATAGATAATTGCACCTTCCATTTCAGTTTTTGTCTAACAGACAAACGTCAGTAGCTCCTGTCATGGAAAAAGTCTAACTCGGGTTTTCACATTGGATTTGTTAATATAACCTTTATCCTACATATGGTTTTCTTAACCTTGAACAAAAAACCTGAAAGAACCAACACAGTGATGTGGAGAAAAGGCATGAAGATTAGTTATGTTTTGCTTGTCTTCTGATTTCAAAGAAAGGGTCACTCCATTATCTAGTGGCAAGTAAATGAAGATAAACAGTATGTGGTTCTTTATAGAGTGATAACAGTTTGTTACTCAAATATCATCTCACTCCATAACAGAAAACAAGGCCCATTCCCTTAACCGATGGTGATGCCAATACGAAGGAGAGATAAAGGGAGGCTCCATATCAAGGCTGTATGCTCCTCCAGGCCATTAGATGGCAGCATCCCTGGGCTTCAGTACCTATTCGGACACCTTCAGGGTATGGTGGGAACTGTAGTCCAGTGGGGCAACCCTCTTGAGGTTCCGCCAGGGGGTGCCGCAGGGAGTTATACTCCCTATTTTATAAAACTTCCATATGACCCAGAAGTGCAATGGAAATTATATTGCTGTGCTGAAGATGTCTTTCAAAGGTATTCCCTTGAATAAAAGCTTGTATTTTGAACCCAGGACTGTATCAGTTCATTTGAGTCTGGGGTTTGTGCCTCTGTTGATCACAGAAGTGAAATTCATAATAAAACCCAAAAACAAGCAAATAAGAGTATGTAAGTTTCCCCTCTCATAACAAAGAGATGGTTAAAGGATCTGTGCTGGTAACTACAGGTAGAAGGTTGCCAGTTTGAATTCCAGCAGTGCCAGAAGAACGACTACTCCAAATGGCTCTTGAGCAAGGCCATTAACCTGCCATAGCTCTGGGTGCTGTTTCCTACAGCAGTGGCCCTTTCTGAAACTTTTGTGACAGAGGATATCACAATGGTGGTCAGCACAATCGAAATATCCAATGAAAGTTAAATGGAACTCAATATTATCAAAAAAGGGCTAGTAATAAAACTGACGACCTGTTATTGACTAAACATATTCATTTAAATTGGGTGTAGTGGAGCTATGGAATGACTCGTAATAAGCTTATTTGGATGTACAGCCTCAAGCTGCGTTCGTAATGACTTCATTCACTTCTTGTAAAAGTCGAGAGAATGTTGATCATCAACTGCCCAGCACATTCACACCATCAGTATGTTTTCATATATTTGCATATAAATTTAAGCACAAAATACACTAGACAGATTTTCAAAAAAATACAAACAAAAAAATGTGTAAAGGTGTAAATAAAACATTAATTTGAGATATTCTGAGTTATAACTGGACATGTCCTGAGTTTTGAAAGGGTTAGGGTTAAAAGTAGAGCATCATCTTCAATTTTCAACTTACTGTGGACCTTTATAATTGGCACAAACCGCAGTTATGTCTTAAACCCATATGCCACAAAAACTACAGGACTACCCAATATCACAGGGGGCATACAGTATATCCACCCATCCATTATCCAACCCGCTATATCCTAACTACAGAGTCACAGGGGTCTGCTGGAGGCAATCCCAGCCAACCCAGGGCACATGGCAGGAAACAAACCCCGGGCAGGGCACACACACACACACACACACACACACACACACTAGGGACAATTTAGGATCGCCAATGCACTTAACCTGCATGTCTTTGGACTGTGGTAGGAAACCGGAGATCCCTGTAGAAACCCACACAGAAATGGGGAGAACATGCAAACTCCACACAAGGAGGTCCTGGGAAGTGAACACGGGTCTCCGAATTGTGAAACAGCAGCGCTACCCACTGCGTCCCCGTGCTGCCCAGGGGGCATATATATATTTATATACAGAGAGATTTTTCTCAAAAGCAATGAAGTGGAGTAAAATCATGAAGTGGACTTGTGGAACAGGAAGCATACTTTATCAAACTCATATTCTTCTACTTCCTCTTCATCTTTTCATACTTCAATGTTGGGTCAAAGTGCCTAAGCAGTGTTCTCCATACAGTTTGGTCCTGCACCTCCTACCAACTCAAGCTCTTTTCCTTCAAGTCTTTTTTATACTTTCTCCATCCACTTATCCTTTGGCCTCCCTAACTTTCTCTTCCCCTGTTTTTCCTATCCCATCTCTCTTTTGCCCACATATTCATTGTCTCTCCTCAGTCTACATTCGTGTCCTCTCTTAGATATCTCTGCCACATTTGCTATACCTCTGATTGTCTTATTACTTATTCTGTCCTTTTTTGTAAGTCCACAAATTCATCTCAACATTCTCATTGCTGCCACATCTAATGCCTTCTCCTGCACTCCCTTTACTGCCCATGTCTCTTTATACATCATTGCTGGTCTTACACCATCTTACCTTTAAGCCTCTCCTTATTTCTTCAATCACACAACACTCCTGAGATCTTCTTCAAATCACTCCATCGACACTGCACTCTATAGGTTATCTCTGCATCTAATTTTCCATCTTGGGTTACTACTACCTTGTTGAGAGGTTTACTTACCTCAGCAGTGACATTCATGTCTCTGGTGACTTTTCCTATGAAGTCAGTGGACGGATTGGGAGATCATGGGTGGTAATTGGGTCATTGGAAAAGGGTGTTTGGCGCTACTGATATCTCAGGAAAAGGATGAAGGTCAAAGTCTTTAGAGTCCTGGTGCTTCCTGTCTTGATGTATGGTTGCAAGACATGGACGTTATCCAGTGACCTGAGACGAAGATTGGACTCCTTTGGTTCTGTGCCTCTTCAGATAATTTTTAGGTACTGCTTGTTTGACTTTGTATCGAATGAATGATTGCTCATGGAGTACCGGATAAGGCACATTCCCTGCATTGTGAGGTAGTGTCAGTTGTGACCCTACGGCCATGTGGCATGATTCCCAGAGGATGATCCGGCTCACAGGATCCTCATTGCTGAGAACCCTAGTGGCTGGGCCAGGCCAAGGGGATGCCCATGTAACACCTGGCTTTGGTAGATAGATGGTCATTTGCGGAGGGTGGGACTGGACGTGTCTCCATGGAGGAGTTGCCAACCAGAATCCTGAGCTGTTTCATCATGTGATGGGTGCTGCAATGTGCTGTACCAGTACATACTTTCTAACCTGACCTGACTGACTCGCTACCAATGATCCTATATATTTAAACTTCTCCACTCTTCTCCATAGCTCTCCCTGCAGGCTAACTTCGGAATCCTGATCACCATTAAACCTCAGATATTCTGTCTTCCTTTTCCTATTTATCTTCATCCCTCTATCCTCCAAAGCCCTTCTACTTTATTCTAACCTCCTTTCTACTTCTTCTTTTTGGTGCTGCACAACACAATATAATCATTAAAATGAATACAGCAGGGGGATTGGTCTTTCACCACATGACTCAACACATCTATAACCAGATCAAAGAGGTAAGAACTTCAAGAAGATCCCTGGTGTAGACCTCCTCGAACTGGGATCTTGTCTGTTACCTTGACCAGAGGTCCTCACTCCTTCAAACATATCCTGGACAATCCTCAAATACTTCTCTGGTCCTCATTTTCCCCCTTTATGCACCTCCAGACCGCTTGACATGGCACTCTGTCATATATATGCCTTCTACAGATCAACAAACACCATATGCAACCCTTTCTGTTTTTCTTGATGCTTCTCTATCAGGTGTCTCAATGCAAAGACAACATCAGTTGTGCCTCTCCCTGGCATAAAATCAAACTAATCTACTCCTAAGGTGGTCTCTTCCCTAAGCCTTTTCTCTATTATCCTATTCCCAAATTTTCATTTTGTGTGACATCAGCTTTATCCCTTTATAATTTCAACAATTCTGAATATTGTCCTTCTCCTTATAAATCTGTTCAATCCCACCATTCCTCCACTCCTCTGGTGTTCCCTCCTGTTCATAGATCTTCTGCATTAGATCCCACAACACATCTACTGCCTCTTTTCCTAAACTCTTTTCAAACCTACATTGATCACACTTATTCTTTTATCTTCCCTTAATCCTTTCTTATGTTAAAAAATGAACCAAACCCAATGATCTCTAAGTCTGTCAAGTATATATGAAGTGGATACCCAAACAGCAACAAGTTAGACAATGTACACATGGCGTAACTTTGAATGACTAAGTTAATTGATTCGAACATTGGAGCATTTACTTTTTATTGCTTCCTTTAACCAAGTCACATATCATATTTTTATTTAGTAAATGTTTTTGTAACAATGAGTTACACCAATCAGCCACAGCATTCAAAGCACTGCCACATTAAATTAATAAAACTGATCTTGTTAAAATGGCTCCTGTCAAGGGGTGGGATATTCAAGTGAACAGTCAGTTCTTGAAGATGATGTGTTGGAAACAGTAAAAATGGACAAGTGTAAGGATTAGGGCGACTTTGAAAAAGGCCAAATTATGATTGCTAGCTAATCGAGTCAGAGCATCTCCTAAACGTTATTACCTACCTGTGACAGGGTCACATGTGCCCAAGGCTCATTGATGTGCATGGGGAGCAAAGTCAAGCCCATCTTGTTTCATCCCACAGAAGTGCTATGCATGAGGAGTAAAGGCTAACCCACCTGGTATAGTCCCTCAGAAGATCAACTGTAGAAAAAATTGGCTGAAAAACATAATGTCTTCAATGAGAGAAAAGCAGCAGAACACACAGTGCATCACTGCTGCCACATAGCCAAGACTGGTCAGAGTGCCTATGCTGACCCCTGTCCACCACCAAATTGTCTACAAATGGCATTTTACAGTCAGAACGGGACCATGGAGCAATGGAAGAAGGTGGCCTGGTCTGGCCTGGCCTGATGAATCACATCTTTTAGATCATGTGGATGGTTGGGTTTACAATACAATACAATACAATTTATTTTGTATAGCACAAAATCACACAAGGAGTGCCAATATGGGCTTTAACAGGCCCTGCCTCTTGACAGTCCCCCAGCCTTGACTCTCTAAGAAGACAAGGATCAACTCCCAAAAAAACCCCAGTAGGGAAAAAATGGAAGAAACCTCGGGAAAGGCAGTTCAAAGAGAGACCCCTTTCCAGGTTGGTTGGGTGTGCAGTGGGTGTCAAAAAGAAGGGGGTCAATACAATACAATACACAGAACAGAACAAATCCTCAATACAGTATAAAAATAAAAATTTTACAAGTAAGGAGCAGAATTTAACAATGGATGACATCACATAATATGATTTGGATTTGTTTAGAGTCCTGGAGACCTCATCCATCAAGCTGCCTCCCCCATTTGGCCATTCCACAGCTGAAACAGTGCTGGGCCAGCCAATCCGATGAAAGAACCTCTCTTTTCCCATGATTCCAGCGATCCTCCATCAGGGATGACTTTACCATAAGCAGGCACAACAACTTGGCAGGTGGGCCATGGCACCAAGTGCCACATTTGAGTACCGAGAAGAGAAACAGAATAGGTGAGGGTTAGTATCAAATTTTAACTATCATGTTACTTATGTTTTAGTGCTAATGACTGACAACAGAGATGCAGTCTGTACAGTTAATCAGCAGCTCTAGTCAGGGTGTGCTAAACTGAAGTAGTGAGTCTTCAGCCGGGATTTAAAAGCTGAGACCGAAGGGGCATCTCTTATAGTAGCAGGCAGACCACTCCACAATTTCGGGGGTCCTGGAACTAAAAGTTCGACCTCCTACTGTTATTTTATTAATCCTTGGAATCATAAGCAGACCGGCATCTTGAGATCTTAATGTGCGCTCTGGTTTGTAAGTCATGATAAGTTCAAACAAGTAAGCTGGACCTTGGCCATTTAATGCTTTATATTTTAAACGATTATTTTGAAATCTGCCCTAAACCTAACCGGGAGCCAGTGTAAAGATTTAAGAACTGGAGTTATTTGTTCGTATTTGCTTGTTCTTGCAGTTACACCGCATCGAAGTAGTCAATCCTACTAGAAATAAATGCATGAATTCATTTCTCAGAATCCTGTTTATTTAGAAAGCGCCTTAATTAACACGCACACGTACCGGTCCCGGGACATAACAGCGTTTTAAAAACATTACAGTAATGTGTGCATGCCCATCTGCCATGCATCTCGACATACTACCCATCAAATGAAACTTCAAAGTCTTGTCTTACCGATGATATAAACCATTTTGACACACAACAACCACAGCACTGACACTAAAGCCTTTTTTATAGAGAAGTACATACTTTTAAGAGTTGACTTTCCCTAACTTTGAAGACCCCCTGCAAGTCAAACATCAATATTTCCGAGCAGTATTGATCCCATTCTGTCCGTAAGGCTCCAGCGAATATAATCCAGTAAAACGATTAGGTCCAAAACACACGATATATCCTCAAAGGGACAAAAACTCCAGAAAATGTTTCATAACTTGAGACCACCTACATAATTTTTTTTCATTTATATTGATCATATCAGACGTAATTTGTTTCTGTTGGCGATAACCATGCTACTGCATGAAACACAGAAGTGTTAGCTTCTGATCGACACCTAAGTTGGCCAATTACGACGGGTCTGGGGTTGACTGGCACCTCGTATAGCCAACGAGTGTCACAGACAGCTGAAGGATGACGTAAAACTCCAAACCCTGGTAGAATCTACCAGTTTGATTGGACACTGTGACTGACACTCAAAACTTACAGCCAATGAGCAGCCGAGCATTTTGATATGTAACTTGCCATACTAACTTGTAAACAAAACGATCGGAGCTGCGCGAAGGTGGCATTTGGTGCGTGGTTGTTTATTGTAATTTCACCAAGTTTTTTCGCATTTTAAATATGAATAAACGTACCGATAAACGTAAATAAACGCTCAATTAAATAATAGATGCATGTACGCGGCGTGAAAGTATTCAACCGGCCCAGGTGACGTCTAATGGCAGAGAGCGACATGTGACACGCCCTTGTGCTTTCTGCTTGCTAGTGATTGCTGCCATCAAGTGGCACATGGAAAAACGCTGAGCTGTGTTGTAACAGTTTGTAAAAGAAATGTATATAGTTTGTGTGCATTTTATAAAAAAAAAAAAAATAAAAAATATAAATATATTTTTGGCCCATAAGACTTGTATTGACTATTTTTACATAGAAATGTGTATTTTTTATTGTTTTTATTATTTTTATAAGTAATAGAGTGACACTGTGTGTAGATATAGATTCCTTTAGGTGTAAGCTTTCAGTAGAGCCCTCATTGATATCTGTGGGTTGAAGCATTCAAAAGTTATTACACTTTTAACATACGTTCCAAAATGTGGATAATGGTCCCTCTAAAAAGCCCCTGGACATGCCCACATAAAAACTGGTGTAAAAATGTCATTTTACAGGTATTCTTTTCAAATTTGAAATGTGAGTAGTCAACAAGTTATTCTGTTGGTACATAGTGTGTTTCTGTCCCCACCTACCTACTGCAGCTTTATTTTCCTTTATTTTCATAAAAAAAACTTAGGCGAGAACAAAAAAATTCGTTTTTTTTGTGAGTTCTAATGTGCATAACTTTTGATCAGTCACACCTACAGTGATTCTGACTACTAAGGGTGAAACTAGAGAATGTTACCTTTACAAAGAGACCAAACATGTGTTTATACTCCAGATAGTTCAATAACAGCAATGATTCTAATTTGGAGAGGTCGAATTACAAGCGATTTAGCAAAAATGACCCCGATTGATTAAAAATGATATCGACATTATATTTAAATACGTGCTTTATAAAGTGGCACAGGTTGTGCAATATTTTAACTGAAGTGCAAGTTTACAGTGAGGTGATTGTACTTATAAGTACAAACAGTTCTACAAGGAGCGCTTGATGGACTGATTGACTGTTTAAAGTTCTTGGGATGAAACTGTATCTGAACCGCGAGGTCCATACAGGAATGTCTCTGAAGTGTTTTGCCGTGGCTGAGGCAGCGTGTGCTTGATGCTGTATCCTGACAATTCTCTTGCCGATAAGGTGCTGCTGTGATTCACCACTCAGATATAATGATATAAATACTCCGAGTGGTGCAGTGATAGTAATATGGAAAAAGATGATCCGCTGTGGCAACCCCTAATGTGAGCAGCTAAAAGAAGAAGAAGAAGAAGGTGCAGTGAGAGTAACAACGCTAAAGCAATTATGGTAGTTTAGCCATTCTGTGGACCATTACATTGTTATGGGTTAATTACAATCAGATGCCTTAAACTACTAAACAATATGCGGTTAATTTCAGTGTATATGATAGAGCCATGTCAAGGATGTAGATCTAAAAAAGAAAGGGAAACCACACTGGAAAAAGAGCACTGCTTTAATGCTGGGTGCCGCCAGTTTGCAAAACCGAGCGTAGAACTTTTGTACGGCAGGGTTTGAGCTAGCGTGAAAATGTGAGCGTGGAAACGAGAGTACGCAACATTTTTGTGCATACGCACCGTTTATACATGATGCCCCAGATGTCCAAATGACACTCCTCATCTAATTTTTCGACATGAAGCCTGAAAGCCATGAGGACTGATTAAGATCATTGATGTCATTTAAAATGCCCAGAGCCTCAGAACCCCTGCAGATTTTAATTTTTCATCCAGCTCTGGAGTTTTTTGTTTTTTTCTGTACCTGGCCATCGGATCTAACTTTATTCTTTGCTAATTAGTATTGCATAATCTTATATTCATCTGTAAAGCACTTTGAGCTACATCATTTGTATGAAAACGTGCTATAGAAAGAAATGTTGTTGTTGTTGTTTTTTAGAGCGGCTGAAGTGCCTATTCTACCACCAACCCCCAAATTTTCCCTGCAAGTTGGAGGACCTGCCTGCAGGGCAGGATGCAGGTTAACGTTATATTCAGGATGGAGCAATTTTAGCTGGTTTAGGGCCTTGCTCAAGAGCCTAACAGTGAGAAATTACCATATACAGTAATCCCTCCTCGATCGCGGGGGTTGCGTTCCAGACCCCCCCGCGATATTTGAAAATCCGCGAAGTAGAAACCATATGTTTGTATGGTTATTTTTATATATTTTAAGCCCTTAGAAACTCTCCCACACTGTTTATAAATATTCCCTGCAGAGTTATACAGCATAAACCCTTTGTATTCTCTTAGACATTAGGTAAGATTTATTGAAATTATGTATATAAACACACTGTTTATATATAGTAAAACCTAAATATTATTTTAAAGATCTTGAGTGTCTCCGATATCACATATGTTACAGCCATTACGATAGACAGGCCACCGGCAATAAATACGTACAATGCAAGAAAAACAGTATACAGTAAATGTGTGTACAGTGACACTAAACGTACTAACATGTACTAAGTACTGTAAGTAGAAAATTAATTATGGTTACTCACTAACAATGACACGATGACTTGTCCGATAACAATGAGTTTTATTTTATTGCACAACAAAGGAGAGCGTTACAGCCCTTAAAGGAGACACTTCAGGCAATTGTGTAGCACCGCCGTTGTTCTTCTTCTGGCAGTCTTAAATGCAAATCCCTAAAGCAGATTCCATCCAGACTACTGCCTTATTACATCCACTTACAACTCGTTTTGCACCCTGGTTAAAAGGACACTGTCGGCCGTAGATCTTATATTCCTTTCCTACTTTTTAAATAAAAAGAATCGTAGCCTTCAACAAATCCAAAACGTTTACCTTTTCGGCAATCATTAACATCTTCTGTTGGCGCTTGGGCACGGCCCCTGAAGCAGTAGCAGATCGTTTTGGAGCCATAATGAAGGGCTTGACTATGCACAAAGATAAACACAAAAGAGCACAACTCTTTACACAGCGAAACACGTTGATGCTGAATGAGTGAGATGAGACTTCCTGGTTAACACTGCATTCAGCAAGCAGGAACTTAACTGCGTGCTCTGATTGGTTAGCTTCTCAGTCATCTGCCAATAGCATCCCTTGTATGAAATCAACTGGGCAAACCAACTGAGGAAGCATGTACAGGAAGTAAAAAGACACATTGTCCGCAGAACCCGCGAAGGAGCGAAAAATCCGCGTTATATATTTAGTTATGCATTCATATAAAATCCACGATAGAGTGAAGCCGCGAAAGTCGAAGCGCGATATAGCGAGGGATTACTATATAGTCGCATTTAAGTTCTTCCATATGTTGGTCATATAAGCCGAAGGCGGAAAACACACGCTATTGGTCCAAGAGATTATGATATGCTAACACCCACCTGAGAGAGTAACCACGGAGCACACTGCCTTTTTTTTCTATGTATTGTGCCTACGTGAATATTCCAAACTATTCTGATGCGAATTTTTCACTGATTTGTGCATTTTGTATCTCACACCCTCATACTCCTTTATCGTAAGAGCATCCCTTATCTGCAATGAAGCGTTCGATCAGAAGTAATATGAAGCTAATTTTAAATTAAAGTTGTTGAATTGGCAAAAGCAATTGGTAACTGCGCTGTTGCAATAAAATTTGATGTGTCTGAAAAACTGGTGCGAGATTGTAGGAAACAGAAAGATGTAAAAGAAAAAAAAAAATAAGTGTTGCATTTTTGAATGGGTGTGTAAGTTGGGGTCTCATTTTATGGGTGTCAAGACCCAACTTATATGCTAGTATATACAGTACTTCTGCCGGCACAGATCCCTAGCCTCAGTGCCACCACTTCGCTACTCTAGATGAATCCCAGGTCAGAATGTACATGGAAGCTCCACTGCAGGATTGCATGACTGTTGAATAACATTCCGTATTGAGCAGAGGTGGTCTTAGGGGGGTGCGGGGCCTAGAACTGACCAACCCCACGCGGAGCTGGTTAAAACGCTGTTACCAGTATGTGTGGGCTGTATAAACGTGCGCAGAAATTTAATAACAATAACATACACTGGATTTTCTTATTACAGTATTCAGCTAATTTTTGCAAGATAACACTTGGACTTTATCAAAATATAACGATATAAACTATTTAAAAAGAGCAATTTATAACTCATGACAATACCACAACAGTTCGAAATGAGATGTGGTGTCATGCAGACGTTTGCAGGCCTCTTCTAGAAAATTACCCAAATTGCAAGTATACTCTGAGTCTCGATATGCAGGATGTCATAGTCATAACTCACGCTGATGTCATGTCAGCCGGTTATTGTTAGTGAAACATGTTTTTGTGAATTAATAGTTGAACTATGGAATGTTTTCAAAGACGTAAATGTACGGAATTTGACCTTGCAGAGGGATTTTAAAAGGGTTCCTCTTATAAGCATCTCAAATATATATACATATAATGGAGAATATAACTTGACAAATCTGCTCGAATGGGACATGCGGACCTCAGAAGGAAGTGGGGCCCCCTTAGGCGTGGGGCCTGGGGCAGTCTCTCCACTTGCCACCCCCAAACGCAACTACTGGTGGTGAGAATTTTTGGGGCAGAGAGAATGAAACCTGTTGAAATCTACAAAAGGATGTTGGCTAAGTATGGAAGTGAAAGCAGAATGACTCTTTCTTTAAAATGTGAAGAACAAGTGTACTGTAACTGACAAAGCTTGATAGGGTCAACCATTAACATCAGCAATACAAGCCCACATTTACATTGAAAATTGCCTGCTGTTGTAGCACATTTGGGTATCAGCCATGGAACTGCACAAGCAATATTACGTGATGACTTGAGGTTCTGTAAAGTTTGTGCAAAATGAGCATTGGCACTCAGTGCTTATCAAAGCGAAGTCTAGCTCACCTGGTCCCATCCCACAAATGTAGCAGAAATTGCTGAGAAATGTAATGCTGGCCATGAAAAGAAATGTGTCAGAACATACAGTGCATTGCAACTTCCTGTGTATGGGGCTGTATAGATGCAGACTGCTCATGGTGTCCATTCTGACCCCTGTACATCACAGAAAGCACTTACAATGGGCACGTGAGTGTCACTAAAGGACCATAAGCAATGGTACAAGGTGACTTGCTATGATGAATCACATTTTATTTTATATTATGTGGTTGGCCTGGGGAAGAGATGGCAGCAGGATGCATTGTGGGAAGAAGGCAAGCTGACAGAGGCAGTGTGAAGTTGGGTGATGTTCTGCTGGGAAACCTTTGGTCCAGGCATTTATGTGTATGTTAGTTTGACATGTACTATCTACCTAGTGATTTTTGCAAACTACATACACCCCTTCATGTCAATGGTATTTCCTTGTGGCATTGGCTCATTTCAGCAGGATGATGTGCCTTTCCACACTGCAACAATTGCAACAAATCCTTTCCATGAAAGCCCCACCCTGCAACTTATAGGTAACATCATGGTGCCAGATGCCACAGGACATCTTCAGAGGTCTTGTGAAGTCCATTCCTCCATGGGTCAGAGGTGTTCTGGTGACTTGAGGGGGACTTACACAATATTAGGCAGATGGTGTTAATGTTGGGGGTGATTGGTGTATAGCAGCAGTTCATAACAAAGATGAGGGGGAAGGCAGGAGTATCGAGGTCTGAGATACACTGACATTTGATTGAAGGTAGAAGGAGGGGCAGACATGTGAACTGCCAGTACAAATAAAACACTACCAATGTGCAAAGTATAAAAATTGAGAAGCTGTGTGTAGCGGCCCACTTTAAGCCTGAGACTAAACTAGCAGATATAAGACCAGTTTACTCAGGCCATCCAGCGCACAGTTAATTCAGCAGGCCTAATTAATCTGATCACCACCACCCCCCATGTCTTGTGATATTCTTACATACAGCTGAGGCTTAATTCTTTATTTATTTCAGTATTTCTTGCTCTGTCTTGCCCTTTGTATGCATATTGTCACATTTGGGCTTCTGAAGTTGCACAAGAATCAGTCATGAGGAGACTTGCAAGCAGATTTTATTCTTAAACTTAGTGAAACAGAATTGGAGCCATTATTAAACAGGGAGGAGTAAAAAGACAGCTACTTTAGTGGTTCTGCTCCAGTGATGAATTATTCAATCAAAGAATTCAAAGACCTCTACCACAATGGAACAGGAGAAGGATTTACAGCTCTAGGCTGCATCTGAAAGACAGAAAAATGAAACAATTAACGGGTGAGTTGCTCAACTTTAAACCTTCCAATCACCATGAGATATGTGAGTTCACACACTGAGCTGGCGCTGCAGCTATCTGAGGTTGGTCCTATGCGCGTAAACTGCCAGTTGTCTGAAAGAGGATCTTCTCCGCTCATGAACTACCACTTACTTGATATGAAAGCTCAGCCCAATTATTCAAATATGTTAATATTTTTTGTCTTCTCTTTATGTCGGGCATTAACTTATCAATTACGTGTATGATTGTCATGTAACCATACTTGGAGAGTCATCATAAAATAAGAAATTAAATTATTTGTGTGTGAACACTCTTGGCCAATAAATGTGATTCTGATTCTTATTATGGTAACAATACAAATTCATCACCAGCACAATACAATTTTTAGTAGAGCTGAACCGTTTGAGTTTCTAAAGTTTAGCTCCAATTGCAGATTTTTTTTTTCCTTTTTTAATAAAAATCAACTTGTCTGTGCCTCCTGGGGCCTGTCAATGTCAAATTCATGAAGCCAGCTCAGGGTGGGATGTATAACTTTATTATTACCACACATGTGGAGTCAGCATAGCACCGGAAGAGAGATTACTGAACTACAGCTGTTATTCACACTTCTTGAAAACACAGTTAATTAAAGAAATATGTGATTAATGGGCATCAGACCATCGGTGTCAAATGTCTGCTACTCTGGATTGCACAGTTTTTATATCAATATTTAAACTTGTACAAGAGTAACAACAGGGCAGGGTCAATGCAGTCTTTAATTAAAATACTTTATAAGAGACATATAGACAAAAGCTATCTGCTAATAAGCATATAATAATAAATAAAGAATCAAATAGAGAAAATCATATTTAACAGTAAAATCTCTCTGAAAGGCACCAGCCACAATACACATGGCACATAATTAAAGATACAAAGTGTGGTCCGGCCGGGACGCCCAGGAGGACGTGAGGAGGGCTTGTGCCTCCTCCAGACCGCGAGGGGGCATCCCTCCTGGTTCTGTTGGGGACCACGGGTCAAGGGCATGGAAGCCCTACCCTGTAGGGGCCCGTCGTCACCGCCAGGCGGCACCCCGATGCCGGTTTATCCCGTGTGGTCCTTGGCCGGGGCTGGAGCCTGGCCGGGACGCCTTAGAGGACCAGAGGAGGGCGTGTGCCTCCTCCAGACCGAGTGGGGGCGTCCGTCCTGGTTATGCAGGGGGCCTCCGGTAGGGGGCTTTGAAGCCCAGCCCTGTAGGGACCCGTGGCCACCGCCAGGCGGTGCCCCAGTGCCTGTTTATCCCGGGAGCCCGGCACTTTCGCCACACCAGGAAGTGCCGGGGAAGACGACCGGGAGACACGGACGGCTTCGGTGCGCAGCGGCACTTCCGCCACACAGGGGTGTGGCCACCGTTAAGTGCCGGGAAGCAGCTGGAGCCCATCCGGCTTCCCATAAAAGGGGCCGCCTCCCTCCAGTCAGTGGTGGATGTCGGGAGGAAGCAGACAGAGCTGGAGAGAGAGGACGGGAAGCGGCCAGGAAGGCACAAGAGACTGTGGGCCTGGACATTGGGGAAATCGGTGCAAGAAGGCACTGGGGGTGCACGTGAGCAATTTGTCAATAATATTATTGTAAATAAACGGTGTGTGGGTGGAAATATGCTGTCCGTCTGTCTGTGCCAGGGTCAGCGTTCACAAAAGATATAAAGGAACTCAATGGTAACAAATATACACATAAACAAAATAGTCAAAAATGAACACAGCACCCATTAAAGAGACATGTGAACCCCAGCCAGATGTGGAATGCTGGCCAAAACATAACAAAAAACTTCCTTACACTGTGGTTAAGGGGAGGGTTGTGGGAGGGAGGACTTCCTCAGGAGTAACAGTGACCATCAAGTAGGCGTGTCTCTTAGTGGGTGTGTCTTGTGGTAGGAGTGTCCTGTAGTTCTGTGGGCCACAGCCAGGCCTTCCTGGAGTTTTGTTGTATAAATCAGGTGACATAAAACTGCAAACCAATTGGCTTTTCAGTGGAGCTCCTGAATTACAAAGCCACAGAGGTCTGCAGCAGGACACTTCTCTATAATTCAGTTTATTAAGCAATTATTGAAACACAAGATGACAGCTATGACACTCCTTAGAGGAGAACAGTCATGATTTTGTATCTTTTATTAGCGACAAAAACTGCTAAAAACTCATTATATTAACATGGCTTTCTCATAGCTTCATTTTAGTTTAATCCTGGTATTCTGTATATGCATTTAATTATCATTATCATTCACGGTGGCTCCGATATCCATACTAACCCCTACCTTCTCTGCTGTTCTTTAACCAACTTTCTGTGGTGGCAATCTATGCCACCATCACCCGATCAAAGCACCATGCTGTCCCTACATTGATGAATTAAAGGTCAGAGGTCCACATGATCATCATCATCAGGTTCTTCCTTGTGAAGCATGAAAGCCATAAGGACTGATTGAGGTCATTTATGTTAGGTAGAATGCCTAGAGGCGGCTGGGTGATCTCATGGCCTGGAACCCCTGCAGATTTTTTTTTTTTTTCTCAAGTCGTCTGGAGTTTTTTGGGTTTTTTTTGTTTTTTCTGTCCTCCCTGGCCATCGGACCTTACTTTTATTCTATGTTAATTAGCATTGCCTAGTGTTTTTTTTTTTCATATTCTGTCTTTTTTCTCTAGCTTCATCCTGTAAAGCATTTTGAGCTACATCATTTGTATGAAAATGTGCTATATAAATAAATATTGTTGTTGCTGTTGTAAAGTACTCTTTAGTGAAGGAGTCACTAGAATCATGCAGCTGTTTTCATATACATTGGATTCAAAAGTATTCAGATCCCTCCACTTTATACACACTTAATTTAAGTGGAAAAATTTGCCATTTTTGCCCATCAATCTGCTGTCAATAACCCATAATAACAAAGTGAAGACGTTTTCAGAAATGATTGCAAACTTATTAAAAATCAGCAGCTGAGATCTCTTGTAAATATTCAGATCTTTTTCCATGGAAGTTCAGTTTGTACTGAGGTTTATCCAGTTTACTTTAATTCTCCCTAAGATGTGTCTAGACCTTGATTGGACTGAACTGATTGGACATTGTTTAGAAAGTCACATGTGAACCTGTACATGGAAGGTCTTCACTTCACACATCATATCAGGACGAAAACCAAACAATGAAGTCCAAGGGACTGCATGTAGACTTCCACGATCAAATTACTGAGATATACTATAGAACAGGGCAGGGGTATACAGCCATTTGTAAAACTTTGAGTGTTCCCAGGAGCACAGTAGGCCTCAATAAGTGTGAAATGGATGAAGTCTGGGACCATCGTGATCCTTCCTAGAGTTGGCTGTCTGGCCAAACTGAGTAACTGGGTAAGAAGGGTCTTAGTCAGGCAGGTGAGCAAAAACCCAATGGTTAGTGTAAGAGAGCTTTAGAAATCCCCTAGTGAGATGAGAACCTGTCAGAAAGAGAAACATCTTAGCAGTATTCCATCAATCAGGCATTTGCAATGGCTAACTCCTGATTGTAATTTGCGGAACAGTATTTGAAAGATTCTGAGAGCATCACGGAAAGGATTCTATGGTGTGATAAAAAAGAAAAAAACTCTAAGGTCTATGGCTTGATGAAGACCATGCTCTGCTCATCACCTAATAGTGTTGTTCCTAAAGTGATTGTAAATATCAGGGACAAGGATACTGGTCAAAATGTAATGAATGTAGTCAAATACAAAGAGATGCTTGAAGAAAACCTGCTTAAGAACGTATGTTACCTCAGACTGGAGTGAGAGTTCACCTTTCAGTATAAGAATAACCTGAGGCATACAGAAAGACAATGCTGCGGGGGCTTCAGAACAAATATCTGAGTGTCCTTAAGTCGAAGAGCCAACGCCAATCCTGAAGATGAAAGTTTACAGAAGCTATCCAACTAATTTAATGGAGTTTGAGAGCTTGTAGAGACTTATTAAAATACTCAAAGCTGGAATTGCTGCCAATGAGGCTTCTACAAAGTATTAAATTAAAGATCTGAATACGTCTATGAACAAACAACACAGAATTATGCAAGAGCTCTTGTAGTGCAGCAGTAATACTCACAACATCAGCAGCAGCAAGTGTGGCTAGCACAGCAAGGGCAGCCATGATGTGAAGTACACGGGCAGCAAACATGATGATCAACTCACTTGATGAGGTCTCAGGATCTCTGACTATCAGATAGTCTTCTGGAGTTTATATGGAGCAATTAAAAAAATCTTATTTGCATTAAATAAAGTATTTCTCTGTTTTAACAGTGTTTGAAATCAAATAAGAGTGTGCTTCTTGTAACCTGCCAGGAGCCACGGACGGGTTCTGCAAAATGCAAAACAGTCTTTATGTCATCGCCGGCGTTTACTGTAAATTAAACTGAATTTTCTTAAAAACTTCTCCCAAAGAAAAGTACTCTTTCTCCCTGAGGCAGAATACTTCATACAAGTTTTGAATATTATAACAATAAAACATTGACTTCTACTTTTGGAAAACACGCCTAAACAAAATGTGCTGTGTGTTTATTTCAAAAGCACTAATTTTATGAACATGCTGTCTTTGATGAGAAAATTTAAAAAAGAAAATAAAATGAATAGTGAAATTCGGCACTGCGTGTGCATGCACAGCTGAGGAGATCTGCGATCTGTGTGGAGGCGAGCTAATTGTTTAATTGTTTGATTTTTTATTGTTTGTTTTATTAGATGGAAATTAGGTTGCCACATAATAATGATAATAAATAAAAGCTGGGATATGACAAATAAATAAATAAATAGATTAAATAAATAAATAAGCTCATATATTCTGCTCAAAAAAATTAAAGGAACACTTTTCAATCCGAATATCTCATCAAGTCATTGAAACCTCTGGGCTATTGTTCTGGTCAATTAAGTAGCAGAGGGCTTGTTAATCAGTTTCAGCTGCTTTGGTACACTAGAGGGGCGACAATGAGACGACCCCCAAAACAAGAATGGTTTGATAGATGGAGGCCACTGTCATTTTTAACTCCTCATCTTTTCTGACTGTTTTTTCACTCGTTTAGTATTTGGCTATGGTCAGTGTCACTACTGGTAGCATGAGGCAATACCTGGACCATACAGAGCTGTCACAGGTAGTCCAACTACTCCAGGATGGCACATCAATACCATGTGCCTTTGCCAGAAGTTTGCTGTGTCTCCCAGCACAGTCTCAATGGCATGGAGGAGATTCAAGCTGACTGGCAGTAACTCAAGAAGAGCTTGACAGGGCTGTGGAAGGTCCTTAACCCATCAGCAGGACCCACCGGTATCTGCCCCTTTGGGCGTGGAGGAACAGGATGACCACTGCCAGAGCCCTACAAAATGACCTTCAGCAGGCCACTGGTGTGAATGTCTCTGGCCAAACAATCAGAAACAAAGTTCATGAGGGTGGCCTGAGGGCCTAACGTACTCTAGGGGGCCTGGGGTCTCTGCCTGCCCGGCACCGTGGAGCTTGATTGCCATTTGCCATAGAATACCAGAATTGTTAGGTCCACCACTGCCACCCTGTGCTTTTTACAGATGAGAGCAGGTTCACCCTGAGCAGATGTGGCAGACATGAAAGGGTCTGGAGAAGCCGTGGAGAGCATTATGCTGCCTGTAACATCGTTCAGCATGACCAGTTTGGTGGTGGGTTAGTGATGGTCTGGGGAGGCATATCCAGGGATGGACGCACAGACCACTAACAGGCTAGACAATGGCACCTTGACTGCCATTAGGTATCGGGATGAAATCCTTGGAACCACTGTCAGACCCTATGCTGGTGCAGTAGGTCCTGGGTTCCCCCTGGTGCACGACAATCTAGAGCTTCATGTGGCGAGAGGATGCAGGCAGTTCCTGGAGGATGAAGGAATTGATACCATTGACTGGCCCCCATGCTCACCTGACCTCAATCCAATAGAACCCCTCTTGGTGTGACATTATGTTTCAGTCCATCCGATGGCGCCATTTTGCACCTCAGACTGTCCAGGAGCTCAGTGATGCCCTGGTCCAGATCTGGGGGAGATCCCCCAGGTCACCATCCATCATCTCATTAGGACGTTGTCAGGCATGCATACAAGCACATGGGGGACTTACAAACTAATGAGTATGATTGGGAGTTTCTGCAATGAAATTTCAGCAAAATGGACTAGCCTGCCGCATCATTTTTTCCCTTTGATTTTCAGGGTGTCTTTGAATTCAGCCCTCTGTAAGTTGATAGTTTTCATTTCCATCAAACGATGTGCCATCCTTTCGTTCCTAACACATTACCATGTCAGTCCATATCAGTAGAGATATCCAGCAGGTTTTTTTTCCCATTGAGATCTGATGTGTTTTCAAAGTATTCCTTTAATTTTTTTGAGCAGTTTATTTGGGAGGATAGAAAAAATGTTAAACCTAACCGAAAAACAGTGTATACAATACATTTGAGTATACAAAAGCAGAGTATAATCATCAAACTACAATATCATAAACTTATGTGAACATAGTAAAAATGAGAAAAAGGAAAAAATAAGGAAATTAACCAACAACAGCAATTGTTTTCATGTATAGCCCAAAATCACACAAGGAATGCCTGAATGGGCTTTAACAAACCCTATGTCTCGACAGCCTCCTAATATTAACTCTGTAAGAAAATAAGAAAATGCTCCCGAAAAAACTTTCAGGTCAGGTCAGGTTGTGAAGCACACACTGGTACAGCATGTGGCTGCACCTACCACACAACAAAACAGCTCGGGATCCCAGATGGCAAACACCAAGGCAGACACATGGTCCAGCCCCATCCTCTGGAAATGATCATCTATCTACCGCAGCCAGATGTTAAATGGGCGTCCCCTTGACCTGGTCCAGTCACTCGGGTCCTTAACATTGAAGACTCTGTAAGCCAGATCATCCTGGTGGAATCACGCTGCATGGCCACAGTGCCTTAACTGACGCTTCCTCACAATGCAGGTAATGTGCCTCATTTGGGACTCCATGAGCAACCACTATTTCAACACAAAGTCAAACCAGTGGTACCCAAGGATTCTCCAAAGAGACACAGTACCGAAGGAGTCCAGTCTTTGTACTCAGTTCACTGGATGGGGTCCATGTCTCACATCCATATTGCAAAACAGGAAGCACCGGGACTCTAAAGACGTGGACCTTCATCCTTTTAGAAAGATATCAGGAATACCACATATACCTTTCCAGTGACTTCATGACCCATAATGCTCTCCCCTGTCCGTCTACTCATTTCATAGGAAGAGCCGGCAGACACATGAACGTCACTGCTGAGGTAAGTAAACCTCTCAACAAGGTCGACAATCTCTTCACAGACAAACAAACTGCTGATGGACATGTGCAAGAGCTCATTAAAGGCCTGGATCTTGGTTTTTATCCAGGACACTCACAAGCCCAGACACTCAGACTTCTTGCGTTCGATAGCCCTGATTAGACCCTCCATTGACTCTACGAAGATCACAGCATCGTTGGCAAAGTCAAGATCAGTGAATCTCTCTTCACCAAAGTTTTAGAACTGGGTGAACACCTGAAAAGTGCAGTTTAATGTAGAAAGTGCAAAGTGCTGCATGTGGTCAAAAGGAAAATCAATTATAAATATAAGATGGGAGACACAGCTACAGGAAGCAGATTTATAAAGAGGTTTATGTTGACACAACATTTTCATTTTCTAACCAACATGCAGATGCAATTAAAAAGGAAAATAAAATGTTAGGTTATATCATAAAAAATTCTAAAAAGTTGGTTACAAAAATACTGTTGAATGTAAGTCAAGGGACATTATACTCAAACTATATAAAGCACTAGTAAGGCCAGATCTGGAGTGTTGTGTGCAGTTCTGGTCACCACACTACAAGAAAGACATAGCAGCAGCTGAAGCTGTGCAGAGGAGAGCAACCATGTGCACCCCAGGACTTAAGGACATGTCCTTCCATAGGAATGAAAACTCAAAATTGAGAAATCCTCAGGATTTTTTTTTTGGTTTGGTGTGAAGGAACATAATTAAAATGTAATGTAAGCTAGAAAGTAGAAACTGTTCTGTGCTATAAAATGAAGCAATTTCAATTTGTAACAAATTAAAATGACAACACCGGCCGCCTGGATACTACTACACATTCGACATGTTTTACACAAGTTCTGAGAAAATGGACTTCATAAAGTCAGGTGTCAATGGTTCCAAGAAATTTGCTTTTTTCAATAGGAAATTGCTTTTTCATAAATATTTCTTGATTGTCTTTAGTTTCTCCAAATAGCACCTGATCTGAACCTGTAGTATCGTTACTTCCAGACTCGGTAGTTGCAACCATTTCACTCACTGCACTGTCTGCTTAACCTGCTTGTGGCTTTTGTGATGATTCACCAGCATCATGTTACTTATATAAAAGCCACAGCAGATGTTATTTACCTTGATTTATTTACTTATCTTCCTACAGCGTAAAGTTACAATGATAGTGCAGAGCTTCCTGTGTTTGATCGACACAGGCACGCTGACATAGTACATGTGTACTGAATGACTTTAGCTGCAGGTGGAAGCTCCACGCAACTTCCTTTATGGTTCTGGTTATGGACTTTGTCCAAAAACGGTTTCACAACTTTATGACCTTAGTCTCGGAAAGTCTTTTTCTTGTGGGGTGACAGGGATCTTTTCCTAAATAAGTTCAAACACAGTTTGCTTGGGGTGCGACAGGAGCTTCCACCTGCAGCTAAAGTCACTTCTTCTCCACCAGCATAAGGACTGGCAGTGGCTCTGAGGATTTCATCCTGGTAGCTAAAAGCAGTCAGGGTATCCATGGAGGTCTGTGTGATATATGATCTCTGCAGTCATGCTGGATGATGTTGCAGGCTGCATAACATTCACCTTGGGGTCTCCAGACCCTTTCACATCTGTCACTTGTGTTTAGTGTGAGCCTACTTTCATCTGTGAAGGGAATGGGCAGAGCTGCCAATTGTGGTATTCTCTGACAAATGCCAATCAAGCTGCATGATGATTCGCTGTGAGAATGGGTCCCACTAGAGGATGTTGGGCACTCATGAGTCTGTTTTTGACAGTTTGGTCTGGAACATTCACACCAGTAGCCACCTAAAGGTCATTTTGTAGGGGTCTGGCAGGGCTCCCTCAGTTCCTCCTTTCACAATGTGACAGATGCTGGTTCTGTTGGTTGGATGAGGACCTTCTACTACCCTTTCCAGCTCTCCACATGTACTGGACCATCTCCTGGTATCTCCTCCATGCTTTTGAGACTGTGCTGGGTGTGACAATGTGGGTTCTTGCTCCATGCTCCCATTTCCTTTTGGGAGCTCTTGAACTGTCACACTGTCTGTAATGTAACCGGATGTGCTGGACAGTGAGGACACAACGAAGCAAGGGGATGGTGCAAAAAGGTGCAAGTGCTTTAACTAAAAACAACAAAACCAAAAACAGTGTTCAAAATAAATAGTGCAGTGCTCCAAACGTCATTATATACATCTCTTTATTATACTGTATAAAAAAATCCTGGGACGAGACAAGACTTTTCAGCCTGGGACGAGATGTGACTTTTTCAGAAAGATACTTCACGTCCTGCAACATGAGACTTTGTGCCAAGAGACTTAACCATGTCCAGGGCCGGAAAAAAAGACAAAGAGAAGATGACAAAGTAGAACGTAGTAAAGAATTCAAAAATGTTAGTACAATACACACGGAGAGCAGGTTAGAGATAATGGAAGTACAAAAATTCGAAAGTCCCAATAAAATGATAATAAAGATTGCAATAGTGCAAACAAATGGAAATTATTACTCAGTGAAATATCGGAACAGCAAAAAGAGATTGAATATATTTTTCTGATTTAAATTTTAATTCAGAGACTTGTAGATCATCTAATTCGTGTTGCCATAAGGGAAAAGTAGTTTCTTCCCAATGAAGAGGCCTATCTGCAAGAATTAAACGATTTGTTGTTTGGTAAAAGTGAAATCCACATACGCGAATGGCAGAGACACAAAGTGGCTGGTGCATAGCACAGGCCGGGAGGTTGGCGAGCAAAGCCCCTAGTAATCCATTAAAAACAAGTGAAATATGGAGGTTAAAATTCCATAAGTAAATCCAGTTAAAACAAGGTTAATATATTGGCAGGAAGCAGTCCATTCTTTTAAAAATGAACATGGTGCTATCTTCAACTGGTGGCTCCCCTGTTTCTCCCATCTGGGCTCGGCACCAGGGGAGTTGCCCTACCCGCCCCTGGCCTTCTCCTGTTGCTGGTCTGGAATCCTTTCGTTTCCTGGCTCCATAGAGCTCCACGAGACCGAGGCTTGGGTTCCCCAGTGACCAGGGCACTCACACTGGGGGATCCACCACCCAAGCCTCCTGACTCCCGCTGCCTTCCGTGGCCATATGCGATGAGCCAACCTCCTTCTGGTCACTCCTGCTCCCCAGTAATGCTCAGAAGTAGCGACCACTACCGACTGCCCTGGGTGCCGGCCAAACAGCCCGCTAGGGCTCACATGCCAGCTGCCTCTCCTTCTCACAGCAAGCCTGTTCTCACTTGCTCGCTCACATCAGCTCCTTCTCTTCCTGCCACCTTCTTCTCCATTAACCTCCATTCTTTTCACAATTTTCTCTTTCTCCCTCCACACTCATGCTTCTCCTATTTTTAATGGGGACATGGAACAGGTGTGGCAATTAGCAGTTCCCGGCATCAATTACAAATGTGGACGATTCCTCACCTGTGCACATAAGCGAGGAGACACCTGCATCACATAGCATCCGATAACCGCTCCGGCCACACTACAACACCCACATGATTATTTATTTAAAAACTGGGATTTTCTTCTGAGCCGTGGACCCGCTATATCACACTGGGGAGACACAGCAAACCTTCTTGCAATGGCACTGTTTGATGTGCCGTCCTGGAAAAGCTGGATTACCTGTACAACTTCAATCAGCTGCAGGTACCACCTCCTGCTACCCATAGTGACAAGGACTCTAGCAAAAATACAAAACTAGAAAAGAATCATTCAGGAAGGATAGGGAGAAAGCAATTGTCTGTGGCTGCCACCTGCAAAACCATTCCCTTTTTGGGGATTGTCATTCTGTTGCCTCTCCAGTGCACCTGCTGTCACTTTCATTTGCATCAAATCAAGTGAAGTTGATTCACAATCGCTTATGCATCCTAAATGGACAGACTAATAGCCCTGAAGCTTTATTGACTTAGTGTTAGACTGGCATGATTAGGTGTTCCCCTAATTTTTTTTTTTTTTTGTATATAGTCTCCATGCTAGGGAAGCCTTTGACTTGTCTCACCTGAAACTGACTTGGGATGAGGAATGTCCCCAGTATTCCCTGTCACCTTCTTTCATTTCAGCTCCCTTTTCAAGCCCCTGGTTACATGTGTACCTGAGCCCATATCTCTATATAAAATATCAGGAGTCTTCAGCGTTGCTGATTTCAGCAGCTCGTCATAAAAAGGCACACGACTGCATATATATATATATATATATATATATATATATATATATATATATATATATATATATATATATATATATATATATATATATATATATATATATATATATATATATATATATATATATATATATATATATATATATATATATATATATATAGTAACCCTGCCCTCAGTGATATCAGGTAGTCCTGTACTTTTTGTGGCATATTGGTTTCAGACAAAAATCTATAGATGATGTATAGTTATAAGTCTCTTTTAACCCATGAATATCTCCAATTAGCCTTTTCTGGTTTGTTTGTAAAAATATTTTTTAGAGCCTGTATTTTAAAAGGAAATAATGTACTTAAATTTATATGTAAATATATGAAAACATATTGATGGTGTGAATGTGCTGTGCAGTTGATGACCAAAATTCCCTCGACTTCAGGCAAGGTGGGTCCACAGACTTTGACAAAGAAGTGAATGAAGTCATTAGAAATACAGCTTGAGGCTGTACATACAAATAAGCTCAAGTCATTCCATAGCTCCACTACACCTGATTTAAATTAAAGTGTTCTAATTACAGCTGGCTAACAACAGATCTTCAGTTTTACTATTAGATCTTTTTTTTAGTAATATTGAGTTCTGCTTAGCTTTCACTGTATATTCCAATTGGGCTGACCAACTTTCTGTTACCCTCTGCTGTTTCTTCAGTCAGTCACAAAGGCTGCAGAAAGGGCCACTGCTGTAAAAAATAACATGTATTTTACAGTGGACACCTCATAACCTAATGACTACACACAAGTGGCAATTATGTCCCACAGCATGAAAACCTTTCAGAGACTGCATGATTCTTTCTGTGCAAGACCACTCAAAATGTGGGGATACATTTCTCTTATCTATGTATGAATAACACCTTTCATTATATATATATATATATATATATATATATATATATATATATATATATATATATATATATATATATATATATATATTGTGAGCTGGAGGGCTGATCGCACCCAAATAGAGACAGACGCCCTGGGAAAACCACAAACCCTGAAACACTGACTACACATTGCTCCTTATCCTTGCACTATAACGCGTAATACAAGCCTGCGCGGCACGCCGACTTATAAGCCTTGCAGCGCCTGTCAGTTTGGAATTGATTGTTTGCTTTTATCTCTCTCTGCTCCTAGCGGAACTGTCATCTCTGACTTGTCATGGAGCACGTTTAAGCTCATGTGTTTGCGGTGTCTGAATAAAAATCCTTCTTTTTCTACGACCTTCTGTGTCTCTGTGCAAATCTGTGACCCAAGCGTGACAAGTGGTACCAGGAGTGGTTGCACAGATGGATGCCGCCAAGACTTATTTCAGAAGTCTAAAACATTGCACTTAAAGACTGGAAACTAAACATGGATGACCCAATCCGTGCGCAAATTCAAGATTTGATACATAAAGTGCACTGTTGGTTTGAAGGAGACGTGATGGAAACAGTTGTCGTGAATATATTACTGGCGGCATACCTGAAGTTCTTCGAGATGAATTTCTACGCCATGATATTAAATCATTAACGATTATGTCCAGACGATTAGAGGGTTCACAGTCCACTTGGAGAAAGAGCGGTGGATTTCGTGCTGCTTCGCAACCTGTGAACGAACGCCCAGGACATTCTCGCCGCCGATCGACAAGCTGCAGGACCTGAAAATCTAATGGGGTCAGGTAGGACCCGGAAATCCAGTCGTAGATGGGACGCCTGTTTCTGGGGAGACAGCGGCAACAGCGGTCGACAAGACCGTGGACACTACAGAGCACGCCGACGTGGACGCCGCAGAGGATATTCCGAAACGGAGCCGACCGTAGATGTTTCCGATGTGATCAGCTCGGCCATTTGGCAAGAGAATGTCGCTTGTCTCCAGCTCATTCAATGGAGATTGGACTGGCCGAGATTTGTTGCTCAACTATTACATATCCGGATGGAAAAGATGGCTTGTTGATCCCGGTGAAATTGGGGGACAGAGAAATCTCAGCATTGTTAGATTCGGAAGTGACCTTTGTATTGTGAGACGAGACTGTCTTAATGAACAATGCCTTAGAGACTGTGAGACTGTAAAAATACGCTGTGTACATGGTGATGTTAAAGATTATCAGACTTTACTTCTTCCTTTAACTTATAGGGGGCGCCACTTTAAGGTTTGGTCTGCCTTCGACTCGTGCCCTTGGCCATTACTCATAGGACGGAGAAATGCCCTTTTTCGAAACTGATTAATAAATGTAAGGGACCAGTAGTCCAGTCCACTAATGAACTTAGTGGGGGAGAAGAAGAAGAAACCAAGACGAAGAACTGGTAGCGGCGGGAAAATCTAGAGCCCAACTTAGATATTGAACCCGATCTCTCCAGCGAGACGGAGGAGGTCACCCCCGACAATCTTCCAGAATGGGCTGCTCCTTCTACATCTTCCCAGATTGCAAACGCCTCGAACACAAACCGAGTGTTAACGAACAATCAGATTTTGTGCGTTTGCAGCATACTGATAGCTCATTAGAATATGCATTTAAACAGGCTCGCCCTGCTAATGACTCTTATTACCAAGAGCGTAATTCGGGGTGTGAAAACCCACACTTTATAGAAAAGGACGGTTGCCTTTTCAGAGTGATCTCAGATCATTTGGAGGGGGAATTTATTGAACAACTGGTGGTACCTGAAGCACATAGGGAAACTGTTTTGCATCTGGCACATTCACACATCTTGGGGGGGCACCTCGGTGCCGACAAAACTAGAGACCGGTTATCAAAACGATTTTATTGGCTTAATATGGGAAAAGATGTTGAACGATTTTGTACTTCATGTCCAGACTGCCAGATCGTCTCTGCTTATAAGCCTCCTCGGCTCCCCTTTGTCCTATGCCCATATTGGAAGTTCCCTTTCAGCGTGTGGGATTAGATATTGTGGGACCATTACCTAAGACTAAGGATGGGTACCAATATTTGCTGGTGTTGGTTGATTATGCGACACGATATCCAGAAATGATTGCGCTGAAAAGGCCAACTCTTCGGCTGTAGCCAAAGCACTATGTGAAACTTTTACTCGTATTGGTATCCCTAGAGAAATCTTAACTGATCAGGGCACACCTTTCACTTCTCGCGTGATGAAACAATTGTGTGACAGCTTTGCTATTAAGAAATTGAGTACTACTGTTTACCATCCTCAAACGAATGGTTTAACCGGCGATTTAACAAAACATTGAAACAGATGATCAGGCGAGTTGCTCATAATGATCCCACAACATGGAACACTGTCCTACCGTTTGTTTTGTACGCTGTGAGAATCACCACAGGCGTCCACTGGCTTGAGTCCCTTCGAGTTGTTATTCGGCAGGGCCCGAGGCATCCTGGATGTGGTACGTGAGGAATGGATAGGAAACGAGAGAGCAGCTCAAGGTCCAAGCTTTGCAGATCGACTAATTTCGTTGCAAGACAGAATTTCTATGCTTTCCTCTATTGCTGTGGAACACCAACAACGAGAACAGGAAACTCAGAAGCGTCTTTACGATAGGCGCAGCAAGCTCCGTGAGTTCAAACCTGGCGATCGTGTTTTGGTACTGGTTCCCTCGGATCCACACAAATTCTTAGCTAAATGGCAGGGCCCGCCATTATTGAGGAGCGTATGAGTCCGTAAATTACAAGGTTAGAATACCGGCGGCGCAAACCATTCCAGATTTTACACATTAACCTCTTGAAGGAATGGCACGACCGACAAGAGGTTAACACTTCCTTGGCTGCTGTTTCTCAGACCGATGTTACCATTGGTAACGATCTTACTGACACGCAAAAGACAGAACTGTTATCTTTGATAGAACGGAACACTGATGTCTTTTCAGATTTACCAGGCAAGACTAACATTACAAAACATAAAATTACCACAGACCTGATGTTCGTACAGATGCGGCCGTTCCGATACCGAAGCGCGCAAATATTGTGTGAAGAGGTAAAAAAGATGCTGACACTGGGTGTAATTCGTGAAAGTAAAAGTGACTGGTGCAGCCCAGTCGTATTAGTCCCAAAGCAAGACGGTTCGGTTCTGTATCGATTTCAGACGCTTGAATAAGGTCTCTAAATTCATGCTTATCCCATGCCCCGTGTCGATGAACTGTTGGAAAAACTGGGTCAGGCGAGCTATATCTCCACGCTAGATCTCACGAAAGGCTATTGGCAGGTGCCTTTAGAGGCTAGCAGTTGTGAGAAAACGGCATTTGCGACTCCTGACGGACTCTATGAATTTACAAGACTCCCGTTTGGTCTTCACGGGCACCTCTAACTTTTCAGCGTATGATGGATCAGATCCTACGTCCTCACTCTGAATATGCTGGGGCATACCTTGACGATGTCGTGATTTTTAGCAATGATTGGAAAACACACTTAGAGCGGCTTCAAGCCGTTCTTGAAAGCTTGAGACAGGCTGGCCTTACTGCTAACCCTAAGAAATGTAAACTAGGCATGTCCGAGACTCATTACTTAGGCTATTCTATGGGCAAGGGTTTACTTAGGCCACAATTAAGGAAAATAGAAGAAATGCTTGTTTACCCGAGACCTGAGACACAGAAACAAGTACGCGCTTTTCTGGGACTCGCTGGTTACTACAGAAAATTCATTCCAAATTTTGCACATAGAGCTGCTCCTCTTACAGAACTTACTAGAGGCAGAAAAAACCGACCTGTCCTGTGGACAGAAAATTGCGAACGTTCTTTCAACGATTTAAAAAAAGCATTGTCTTCTTACCCGGTTCTAAGGAACCCGGATTTCACAAAAGATTTTATCTTGCAAACAGACGCAAGTGCATTTGGTGTGGGGCAGTCCTGTCACAAATTTTTGATGGAGAAGAACATCCAATCACATATTTGAGTAGGAAATTACTTCCTAGGGAACGCAATTATTCTACAATTGAGAAAGAATGCTTGGCAATTAGGTGGGCTGTGGAAGCGCTTCGCTATTACTTGTGGGGACGAAACTTCACTTTGGTAACTGATCATGCTCCACTCAGTGGTTGTACCGACAGAAAGATACAAACTCTCGCCTAATGAGATGGTTTCTGGGTTTACAACCTTACAGTTTCACAGTAAAGCACCGACCAGGTTCTGAACACGCCAACGCAGACGTGTTATCACGACTAAATGAACCTGGTACAGAGAGTCGCTTGATTCACAGGAATGTGAATAAAGCTGAGGGGAGGGTGTGAGCTGGAGGGCTGATCGCACCCCAAATAGAGACAGACGCCCTGGGAAAACCACAAACCCTGAAACACTGACTACACATTGCTCCTTATCCTTGCACTATAACGCGTAATACAAGCCTCAGGTACTCCGACTTATAAGCCTTTGCAGTGCCTGTCAGTTTTGGAATTGATTGTTTGCTTTTATCTCTCTCTCTGCTCCTAGCGGAACTGTTATATCTGACTTGTCATGGAGCACGTTTAAGCTCATGTTTTTTCCGGTGTCTGAATAAAAATCCTTCTTCTTTTTTCTACGACCTTCTGTGTCTCTGTGCAAATCTGTGACCCAAGCGTGATATATATATATATATATATATATATATATATATATATATATATATATATATATATATATATATATATTACAGCTGGGAAACTACAGCAGATGTAGTAAGGGTGAGAGCAAGAAGGGTGCTTGGCGTGACATCTGGAGAGAGGAAGGAGGAAAAGGAAACCTGGTGGTGAAATGACGAAATACAGTAGAGTAAACAGAGGAAGAAGATGGCAAAGAAGAAGTGGGATAGTCAGAGAGATGCAGAAAGTAAACAAGAGTACAAGGAGATAAGGCGCAAGGTGAACAGAGAGGTGGCAAAGGCTAAAGAAAAGGCGTATGATGAGGTTGGACACTAAGGAGGGAGAAAAGGACCGGTGGGCTACAGAGAGGGGCCGAGCTGGGAAAGATGTACAGCAGGTTAGGGTCATAAAAGACAAAGATGGAAACATACTCTCAAGCAAGGAGAGTGTGTTGAGCAGATGGAAAAAGTATTTTGAGAGGCTGAAGAATGAAGAGAACAAGAGAGAGAAGAGGTTGGATGATGTGGAGATAGTGAATCAGGAAGTGCAACTGATTAGCAAGGAGGAAGTAAGGATAGCTATGATGAGGATGAAAAATGGAAAGGCCGTTGGTCCAGATAACATAGCTGTGGAAGCATGGAGGTGTTTAGGAGAGATGGCAGTGGCGTTTTTAACCAGATTGTTTAATGGAATCTTAGAAAGTGAGAGGATGCCTAAGGAGTGGAGAAGAAGTGTACTGGTGCCGATATTTAAGAATAAGGGAGATGTGCAAGACTGAAGTAACTACAGGGGAATACAATTGATGAGCCACAGCATGAAGTTATGGGAAAGAGTAGTGGAAGCTAGGGTAAGAAGTGAGGTGATGATTAGTGAGCAGCAGTGTGGTTTCATGCCAAGAAAGAGCACCATAGATGCAATGTTTCCTCTGTGGATGTTGATGGAAAAGTAGAGAGAAGTCCAGAAGGAGTTACATTGGGTCATTGTGGACCTGGAAAAAGCATATTACAGAATGCCTCGATAGGAGCTTTGGTATTGTATGAGGAAGTAGGGAGTGGCAGCGAAGTATGTAAGAGTTGTACAGAATATGTACGAGGGATTTGTGACAGTGGTGAGGTCAGCAGTAGGAATGATGGATGCATTCAAGTTGGAGGATGGATTACATCAGGGTTCGGCTCTGAGCCCTTTCTTATTTGCAATAGTGATGAACAGGTTAAGAGATGAGATTAGAAAGGAGTACCCGTGAACTATGAAGTTTGCTGATGACATTGTGATATGTAGCGATAGTAGGGAGCAGGTTGAGGAGACCCTGGAGAGATGGAGATATGCTCTAGAGAAGAGAGGAATGAAGGTCAGTAGGACCACCAAGACAGAATATACAGTATGTGTGTGAATGACAGGGAGGTCAGAGGAATAGAGTTGGAGAAGGTGGATGAGTTTAAATGCTTGTGATCAAAAGAACATAGTAATGGGGATTGTGGAAGAGAGGTGAAAAAGAGAGTGGAAGCAGAGTGGAATGGGTGAAGAGTGTCAGGAGTAATTTGTGACAGACGGGTATCAACAAGAGTGAAAGGGAAGGTCTATAAGACGGTAGGGAGACCAGCTATATTATATGGGTTGGAGATGGTGGCATTGACCAGAAAGCAGGAGACAGAGCTGGAGGTAGCAGAGTTAAACACGCTAAGATTTGCATTGAGTGTGACAAGGATGGACAAGATTAGAAATGAGGACATTAGATGGTCAGCTCAGGTTGGACGGTTGGGAGACAAAGTCATAGAGGTGAGATTGTGTTGGTTTGGACATGTGCAGAGGAGAGATGAGGGGTATATTGGGAGAAGGGTGCTAAGGATAGAGCTGCCAGGGAAGAGGAGAAGAGGAAGGCCTAAGAGAAAGTTTATGGATTTGGTCAGAAAAGACATGCAGGTGATGGGTGTAACAGAACAAGATGGAGAGGACAGGAAAAGATGGATAAAGATGATCTGCTATGGCAACTCCTAATGGGAACAGCTGAAAGAAGAAGATGTTGCTATATAATTGGAACATTTGGCATTTAGTTACTATATTTAGCCATTTAAATCAGACATTTAGCAATTATACATTTAAGTAAGATTTTTAACCATTTAAGTAAGATTTTTAACCATGTCTGATAGTTAGCATTTAAATGCAACATTTATCTGTTTAATCTGGATATTTAGATTTAATGAGGACATTTAACCATTTAAGTTAAACACTTACCATTTAGGTTATATATTTGCCACTTAAACAATTGATTTCACATTTTACCCCTCAGAAATGCACACATTTGAGTAAAAGAGACCATTTTTACATTTGGCATGCTGTAAATGCACAATAAATGGTGGTACCATAAATGGCACCCTGTTGTTTTTTTTTCTCCCTGCGGGTAAGAGTGAGTATGAATTGTAAAGTCTCTGTGACATCCTTGAATAAAATTACTTCTGGGGTCTCTAACCCAGGATTTCATAACCACAAGTTTATACCACAATTTGCCCCGAATTCCCTCATCAGAAGACCAATGAATTTGTGAAGTAATTCAGTAAGCCAAGAGCATTCAGTTGTCTGCACTGTATGAAGGTTCAAGTTAAAAAAAAACCTCAATCTTTAAGAGCTCTGTGGTGTGTGGCTAAGACAGTAGACCTTTATCCACAAGGCCACCTGCCCACTTCATGTCTTCCACTCAGTTTGTGGTCCTGAAGGGTGTCAGCTAACTCTGTACAGCTGCAGATATAAAATCATAACCTAAGTAGTCTTGGACAGTGATCCTGAATAAAGCTGCAAGTCAAATAGAGAACAATGAAAATAAAAAGGTGTGGCTTCACATAGTTGGCTTCAGGTCTTTAATGACACATGAGGAATATTGAAATAAAAGATCTAAATATTCTGTGAAATGGCCACAGTGTAAGCTGATGCAAATTCAGTTACTTCTTCGATCTCTCATACCTGTTAAGTTTTTGCATTTTGTTGCTTTCTACACTATAAATAAAGTAAATCCTTAAATGCCTGTTCTCTGTGTTTGAGCACCACGTTAGCCACCATTGAGGTTCACTTTGCTGTGAGTGTTTAAACTTTAACCAACAGACCTCATTCTCCATTGTTTCCATGAAGCTAATTCCAAAATATGCAGTTATTTATTTTTTTTTTTGGCCTTATTGTACCTTGAATTGATTGATAGCCATTGTAATACAGTATGTGAGGTTCTTTATTTGTTAGTAAGGTTTAATATGAAATTTTAAGGGTATTTAAGGGTGTTGTCAGTTCACATGAAACAATACCAGCTAACCTCTTATGTTCTTTTCTAACTGGTGGATATGAAGAAATGTTCAAACCAGTTATCTTTAACCTCTGACCTGTCTCACTGTCTGCATTGTACCTACATAGGACCCCTAAAGGCAGGCTGCTGTCGTGGCGAAAAAGTCATCATCAGAAGGCTTTTTACCTAAAAATAAAGGCTATTAGAACTCAAGATAGACAGACAGAATTTTAAGGATTTATTGCAATAAATCAACACAAAAAATAACAAGGACTTAACCCAATACGGCCAAATTAGATTGAGCCAAGAACATTACAGCCATCAGGGTTTTTATAACAATTTCTTATCATTTTAGCTCATTTATTTAATTAATTCTACACCTGGTCTTACTGTCTATTGTTCCTCTTGGTGTCTGTTTGGCTTATTCTGATTGGTCTAAGACTGGGTAGATGGCTTCCTCTTTCCATCTTTGGACTTTCCTGATGTAATTTCCTATCTTTTCTGACCTTGCTCTAATGAGCTGGTTTGCTTACCTACGCTGACTCCCTTTTTACTCCCATCCGACCAAATCTCGAGTTTCTATGGGAACCTCTTATTTAATGTGTTTTCTTTCTATTCTGTTCCCATTTTCTCTAACTGGCCAAGGCTTCAAATCCATATATGGGTTTTCCTCTCTTAGGTTTTCCAAACTTTTTACTATAGTGACCTGAAGCTTAAGCTTTAATTAAAAAGAAATATAGTATGTGCTTTCATTTGATCATTGCTTGCCATGCTTAATTTGTCTTAATTTCTACACTAAAGTTAATTGCTAATATATTCTTGTAATATTTTTACTAATGCCTGCATTTGCTAAGATGCATTATAGTGTGACCTTGTTTGTAGTAAAAAGGCCTTTTGTTGATTCATCAATCCAGTTGCTCTTAGAGGCCTTCTTTCCATGTTCTCTCTTCCTAGCCTTGACTCACAGATGTCCTCCACTCTTATCCTGTCCAAAACTGATTTCACTGCATCTTTTAGCTATTTTTTTCATTACTTTGGAAAATTTGCTGTAAGCCTATAAAATAATGCAATATAACTGATTTTTTAGTTAACCATTTGCTAGACCTATCGTATTTTGCTTTTTAATTCTAATTAATGCTTAATCTAATGTTTTAGAAGCTTTTAATTACTTTCTATGGCTCTATATGCTAATTTGCTATTCTCTTATGCTAATAAAAAAATTTCCTTCTACACTGCCTGCTGACCAGGACTGTCCTTTATTTCCAAACCTTTACTTCAAGCCAGCTTTACCACCAATGGTGGACTTCAGCTGAGCATTCTCAAGTTACCCCAGCTAGACATGGACTGGACAATTCAGCCACTCAGCAACGTTCGTAAAAATTGGACAAAGAAACTGACTTTCAAGCTTTTACTCGTAAATTATATTTATTTTCATTAAAAGCAATAACAGCAAATATACAGAGACAGACAAAATCATACAACCTGGGTGCTTTAAATGTTCATTCAGGCACAGCAGATGTAATAAGATGCTGATGATCATTCCAATCCTAGGTGTCTTCTTTTCCTGTAAGTTGTGTTTTCGACATAGCGAGTAAGAGACAGAGAAATGTTTAGCAGCAGAGAACATGTCCTCCAGCATCAGCTCTCACCCAAACAGGAGAAACAAGCACACACACGCTGAAGTGATCATTTGCAGCTTCTCACAGCCCTGCGAATGCTTCAGACATTCTTATCAGAAGCACAAGGCTGGCTGAGATTCCTAGCTATGTAAGCAGAAGTATATAAAAAAAGTAAATACTTCCCAGCATGCACTGCTGTTCTGTTCAACTTAACAAGAAATCATACTAAAAAGAAGATGCATATTACCTGAGCAGTGTAAAGTATCTCCTATACACAGACCAATATGATAGTGACTCTCCATCTTCCTTTTTACATTCATGTAACTTCTTGAACATTTCTCTAATATGAAAAATTCCAGCATGTATGGAATATGAAGAAGTTATAACTCCATATCTACTTCACTTCACAACAAGTAGTCCACCAGATAGATAGATAGATAGATAGATAGATAGATAGATAGATAGATAGATAGATAGATAGATAGATAGATAGATAGATAGATAGATAGATAGATAGATAGATAGAACAAACACTTTTTGTTCCCGGGGGATATTTGACTTTTTACAGAAGCTAATTAACTCAATCAATCAATCAAGTAGGTAATCTGACAGCATAGATGGAGTTACATCCCAGCTGGAATGAAGTCCCATTCTAATTCCAGTGTGGGACAAAGACTAACGGATGGACTGGGGGAGTTCATCTGCCAAGGACAATTCAACCTTCTGTACGATATGTGGCAGTGGCAGAGCCTCTCTGTCATGGTCCCAGGTTGGATACCAGCAGAACTGTAAGGAAGCTGTAGTTCTGAAGAGTAAACTTGTTGGGGTTCCTGGGTGCCACCAGAGGACGTTGCCAGCAGATAACCTCCCTGTTATGCAGTACATCTTCTCCTCCTGGATCTAACATAAAAGAAGGCGTCTCACCTTGATCAGAGTTGAGAAGCTGTAGGCGACCCTCACCAGGAGGGCAGATGGTGTTGAAGAGGATTGTGATTGTGTATTCGATGGCTGTGTTCACTTGGGAAGGTTTGTGACAAATAAAAATTCTTTATTTGTTGGGTGACGTTGTGTCTGTGGTTCCGGGATCAGTGACACCCACTTGTGGTAACAATTCCTACTATCTGAAAATATATTGAGATGTTTATTTTTATATTATGGAAATTAATTTGCAATATGGATAACAAAACCACAGTGCAGTGATGGGCACACTGTCCTGAGAAATGGTGCCGTACTCCAGAAGAGACATAAAACTGAGGTCCTGACTCTCTGTGGTCATAAAAGATACCTGAGCATCTTTCAAAAAGTGTAAGGTGTACTGCAATGTCCTGGCTAAACTACAAACCATGATCTTGTCCGTTATGACCCTTTAATCATCCCCTGTCTCTATTTGGCTAACTATCTCTTTCAACCCTTTAACACCTACAGTAATAGCCAATGTGTGGTCAGTATACTGGAGCAAAAATGGTTTATATTGCATCACCCAGTTGAATGTTGTTCATTGGTAGTAGCATTGGCTCCCTACTGTCTATGTAAAACACTTTAACTTTCTAGAGAATGCCTGTATGAATCTAACTATCTACTTATCTAAAGTAAAACTAAAAGAGACTGTGTCTTTCTTTTAAACCATGCATTTTCTATCCCTTCTCCTTGCTTTTGACCTTAATTTAAATCCTCAACAGTCAAAAAAGTCTCTGAGACCACTTGGTGAGTATCACGGTGATTGTCGCCTTGGCTGTTATCATTAAACAGACTTTTCTGTTTTTTCAGAGGCCTGATAATAATGGCCTGTAAGGAATAAAAAAAAAAAAAACACATATTGCATTATTTTGCAATAATCATTAAATTACTTCACAAAGATCTACTACTGTCAATAACGTCCTGCTTGCATGTGCTCTGAGTGCCTAATGACAGCTAATAAGAAAGAGGTTTAACGTGTGTAGCATGAAATCAAGTAAAGGCCATGTCACATTACGCGACTTTTCCAGTGCTTTTGATTTTGATGATCTTGATTTTGATACACTTTCTTAATTTCTGAGGTAAAATGATCTTTGGGTCTGTTTCTCAGTCATAGTCTTCATTTACACGATGCAAGTGTTGCCCAATGTAGAGGAGTAAGAGTAGCATTTCTTCTTCACAAATGTACTCAAGTAAAAGTAAAACGTATGGTGCATTAAAACTACTCATAGAAGTACAATTTTTTTTAAAAGTTACTCAAGTAAATGTAACAGAGTAAATGTAACTCGTTACTACCCACCTCTGATACTCAGTATATATATATATACAGTGGAACCTTGGTTCACAACCATAATTCGTTCCAACACTCTGGTCGTAACCCGATGTGGTCGTGAACCGAAGTAATTTCCTCCATAGGATTGTATGTAAATACAATTAATCGATTCCAGACCATACGAACTGTATGTAAATATATTTTTTTAAAGATTTTTAAGCACAAATATAGTTAATTATACCATAGAATGCACAGCGTAATAGTAAACTAAATGTAAAAACATTGAATAACACTGAGAAAACCTTGAACAACAGAGAAAACTAACACTGCAAGAGTTCATGCTATAGTGCTACAAACCACTCGCTAAAAATACTTTTTTTAACGAGTTTTAAGCACAGGGAAAAAATGACCAGTTGAAAAATCGTAATTTAATAAACCACCAAGAAAAGTAACATTGCAACAATGCATGCTACAAAACGATCGCTGTAAACTGAAGTGAAGTGGAGGTTAAAATCCAATAGAAAAAAGTCTTCATTAAATACGAGGTTAAAACAATGCTCGAATCTGTCTCTTTAAAAACAAGCCCGGTGCATTCTTTAACTGCCTTTTTGGCCTTATGCGTCCAGCCCTCTCTCTCGCTCGATCTCTCTCGTGTGTTTGTGTCTCTCGTGCACGTGTGTGCATGTGTGTCTCTCTGGTGCACGTGTGTCTCTCTCTCGCGTGTGTCTGTGTGTGTGTGTCTCTCTATCTCCCTCGCTGCACAGGGAATGCACAGGGAGAGACTGAACACGTGGGGAAATCATCAGCGTGCACAAACCAAAAAGGCTTGTTTATATACCGAGTGTGTGGTCGTGAACAGATGCAAAAGTTTGGAAAACTTTTGACTTTATTATGACTTTGGTCGTAAACCGATTTGTACGTGCTCCGAGTCATTCGTGAACCGAGGTTCCACTGTGTGTGTGTATATATATATATATGTATATATATATATATATATATATATATATGGTTGAAATAGTTTTATTATCAAATAATGCAAAGAGTATGCAACACGTGTTTCGCCCTAATTCTGGGCTCATCAGGCATACAGACTCACTGCACCCCCTCTCGGGGAATCAAACCGCGGACATCAGTAGACGAAGTCTCTTGCTTTGCGCCACGGCGTTCATTTATTTCACAGTATGTAGATCGGGGTAGTTATATTCATGGCATTTTAAGCCTGAATCACAATCTGATTGCATGGGTGGTTACCTTGTATATAGCATTATATAGAATTTTTAATGTAGGTAGATCATTTTGACCTGGTCATTTTAAAAGTAGCTCGCAAGCTGAAAAAGTGTGGGCACCCCTGACATAGATTGTTGTAGACACTGAACACACATGAAATGCATGTGTCCCAAATAATGATATAGTATTTATAAAAGGTGTGATTTTGCTTGACTTCTTACTCTATGCAACTCCAAGCATCTGACACGCAGGTAAACAGACTTGAGCTGAGAAAACTGTGCGCCAGTGGGGGATGTGACTGCTTGCTGCTTATCAACACATTTAAAGGACAAAAGACGCTGACGGAGAGGTAAGAAGCAATTTAAGGTGGGACGGATCTACGAGTTTTTTTGTAGGCTCTGGTAATTCTAGTGTTAAGACATTTTTTGCGTAATTTTAGCAATACTGTTACAATGACCCTCTCAGCTCTTTATTGTGACCCCCCATGAGGTTGTGACCCACACTTTGGGAACCATTGCCTTCAGGGTAATCAGATTTTCAAGGTCACAAACCAGGTCTCTTGTGTAGCATTAGATTAGATTATATGAACTTTATTAATCCCATGGGGAAACATAAAAAAACAAGGAAGGAGGAGTTGTAGCGGGTGCTGCATCCGCTAATGTCCCTTTGTTAGTTTGCGTCTCATTTAGGAGTACCTCAGGAAACATGTGGCTGAAGGTGGCCCAAAAATGGGTAATTACACCTTTAAGCAGAAGACACAGCATGGATACGGCGGTTGGGCTGAAGACGATTTAACCAGGAAAGGAAGGGAGAAAGAGAGACATTGAGCAACAGTGCGTTAGCACCAAGAATCCATGTCTCTAAAGACAAACTTTTTTTGTGCTTTCACTGGAACGATCGACTGTTGGATCAGTAGGACAAAACATTTATGTTATTGGTGGCCGCTGTACTCCATTTGGCTTGAACGTTCTCTCGAACTGTAAGGACAATAAACCGGTATGTGATGATTTAGGGGAATCAGGTTATCTCTAGCGAGAGCATCTCACACCCTAATTTGTGATTCCTTGCCTTTCATTTTTGTTATTTATATGTTGTTTGGGATGCAGTGGGCTGGCTCCCTGCCCAGGGTTTGTTTCCTGCCTTGCACCCTGTGTTGGCTGGGATTTGGCTCCAGCAGACCCCCGTGACCCTGTAGTTAGGATATAACAGGTTGGATAATGGATGAATGGAAGAAAATATACATTTTTTTCATTTCATTGCTTTAATGCTTTTTATAATATGCTGATCTGGGGCGTGTGGTGAGTGGGGCAAATAGAATGAGCATTAGTCACGTAACCCTGAAAGATTTCTATGAAGTACTGCTATTACTCTAATGGTATTCTGATTGTGCAGCAGCCCTGGGCAAAGTTGTTCTATCAGGGTGGTGGTTCAGACTAACAGGACGAATAATACAGCCAATCAACCAATTAAATGATAAGTAAAAATAAATAAATAAATAGTATGCAGATATTTCAAAATGAACAAAATAATTACTCAGGAGGAAGTAGTGAAACGACTGAAAGCAGTGGATAAAAAGGAACGCTCCTTTGCTCATCATGTTGGAATGAGCCTGTGACTGAAAGTGCTCTAAGAAAGCACCTCCTGGAGTGGATTTTTCATGATGGCATCCAATTTTACCACCATTCTCTTTTCCACAACAGCTTCCATAGTGTCTATAATTCTCTCTGTGATGAAGCCAGCTTTCCTGATAAGTTTGTTCAGACATTGTACTTCTTTTGAGCTCAGGCTGCCTCCCCAGGACACTGTAGTGCAGAGCACCCCATTGGCTACTATGGACTGATACAACTTTATCAGCAGCTTGTTGCAAACATCAAAGGACCAGAGTCTCTTTAGGAAGTCCATTATGCTCTGGCTATTTTTGTCCACTGCCACTGATTGTCAAACCAGTCCAGTTTGTTGTTTATGTGGACCTCCAGGTACTTGCAGCTCTGCATCACTTCAACATCCTCACTCTGGAAGGTGTCTGGTCTCAGAGCCTCCTTGGCATACTGGAAGTCTACTGGCAGCTCTTTTGTTTGACTGATATTGAGTTGCAGGTTGTTGTCTCTGCACCACAAGACAAAGTCCTCCACAACCTTCCTATACTCAAACTCCTCTCCATTATTAATGCAGCATATGATGTTATCTGAGAATTTCTGTAGGTGGCAAGCACTATTGGTATTGTGCTGGAAGTCTGTTGTGAAGAGGGTGAACAGGAAGGGAGTCATGATAGTTTCCTGCAGTGCCAATGTACCATTTCTGATACACAGTCCCTCAGCCTCACAAACTGCTGTCAGTTGGTCAGGTAGTCTATGATCCAGGAGATTGTGGGAGCATCAAGATTCAAAGCTTTGAGCTTTTTCACCTGTGAAGGAGGCAGAATGGTATTAAACCCACTTGAAAAGTCAAAGACCATCATGCTGACTGTGTGGCTGAGGTTGTCCAAGTGGGAATTGGCTCTGTAGAGCATGGAGATCAGAGTATCTTCTACATCTTTATGTGTCTAATAGTTGGCTGGCAATTGCGGGACAATGGTTTTATATGCTGGTATCAGTTGTACCAAATTATGGTCTGATTAGTCTTAAGGTGGCAAAGCATCAGAGTTATATGCCTCTTTAACTTTGGCATACAACAAGTCCAGGATCCTGCTTTCCTTCATTGTAATTTATGCCCAGCCTTGATTGTTCAATGCTTACTTTCTGTCATTGTCAACAGTGAAGGTTCAATGCACAAAGGAACACATAGGATTCCACAGAGTGCTTGAGGTGGAAACAAATAAATGACAGTACTGTCTGTTTTTATCTGTTTCTTGGTTGCCCTAGTCATAATGTTCAACTTTTTCACAAGTTCTTATTCAAACTTACCCTGTTGGATTTTGGACCACACTATGATACGTACATTACATCAAACCTGGAGCTGTGGTTTGGGAGGTCCACCTTGGAGTTTCATACAAACTGTTCTAAATATATTGTGGGGATGTTTGTCTTTGGCAGAGCAATGTCTTATTAGATGGGCAGCCCATTAAAACAGTCATTTAATTGGACACATAGCCTGAAATCAGGACTGTCCCTGTAACCTGAGTGTTTGACCACTGTAGGAAAGCTTAGTGACATTGAAATTGAGAATCAATATAATATGCAGAGTGTACGACATACAGTACTGACTAAATGTTTGTTTGGTCTGTGTACAAAAACGTATGACTTACAACTTCTGGGTACTTTATTCATAACTTGATAACTCCTTGTTTCCTTTTCTTATATTTCATTCATTTACAATTATTATGATCATTTAACCTACCTATTATGACTTAAAGCATCAGGAGGATGGAGATGCATGCAAAGGTTTCTGCCCACGCAGAGCTCGACATACTGAACGAGGTTTGGCGTCCCACACATGCAAGCAGCCAGGACACTGAGCTCCTATTCCTGCTGGTGTTCCATTATCTTGAATTGGGAATCCGTTTGCCATCAGTATTGTCTATGAAAGGAGAGAAAAAGGAAAACATACAAAATATACAAGTTGGTGTAACCATTGTCAGAGTAAAATCGAAATAGTAGAATAATTTGTAGATCAAGTCGCATAGAATGGTCCCAGGTTTGCCAATACAAGAGGCTGTAAATTCACCAATACTTTTCAATGGTAGACTTTGAAGTTTTAAAACTTTTTGCAGTACAATTCGCTTGACATATCTTAACTAAAATTGAACTGTGAAGAAAAATTTCCTTGAAGGGGGCAAGTTGTTTCATGCAGTCAGACAGATGAACAGACAGACATGGCTATCCTAAAAGGTGCACAGGGTTAGGTTACACATTATATGTACATTAAAAGGACTAGAACTGCATTAGCCCAGCTGGAACGGCTTTCCTCCAGTATACAGCTGCTCTTCTGCATTTGTTGGTCTCCCTGTCTTGCTGCTTCACTTCTTCCTTCAAGTCATTCTATTTCATTTTTCTGCTTGCATTATGATGACCTTCTTAACCTGACTGAACCCATACTAATGTTCTTATTTACTATTCTTTATAATTTGTTTCACCCTTTCTTGGTATCTCTGCCTGTCTTTCTTGAGCATTTAAAGACTAGATGTGGCTTCAGTACCTCGAATGCTTAATTTCTTTATTTTTGATTCTTCTGTGACAAGCATGTGCTTTAATAAAAACTACCTTCAGGTCATCAGTAAAAAAAAGTTTATGTGCAAATGGCTCTTGACATGTTAAAAGCAATCATTGACAAAAAGCCAAATGTTTTGCTCTGTGTCTGTCTTGCACACCAATGCAAATGAATGAGATCAGAACTGTTTTAATTTAATTGAAATATTTCCATTGTTGAAAATAGAGTATAAAAGTGCATCAGACAGCCCAGTGTTCAGAGATACTGAGACCTCATCATCTGAGCCGATCACCATGTTCTTTGAGAAAGCAGTTTGCCTCCTTGCCACCCTCGCTATGCTGGTCGCAATTGCTGTGGTGAGTACTAATGCTCTACTAGGAGATCTTTTCCATATTTCTGGTCATTTCAGATGCTTTACTCTAAAATACATGAATACAACAGGCTCTCAGACACAGCAATATAGCACACTGAATGGTTTTCAATGCTGACTAAAAACAGAATTATTCAACTTTTAGTCTACATTTAAATCTTTAAAATTAGCAGTAGGACATGGCTTCAACACCTGTGGTGTCTGTTTCATTTTTCTTTCTTCTTAAAATCAATTCAAATGATATCAGTATGTCAAGCAGAATATTCTTAAACACAAAATAGACACATAAAATTTTTACCAAAGGGCAAAAGTAACCATCTTCTACTTTTAAAACATTGTGAAGGTTTACACTGAAGTTTAGGTTTATAGTCATGTGCACACAATTTATTCTTATTGATCTTCATTTTTTCCACATCTATTTGAGGCTCCATGTGCCTGATCAACCTTCTCCAAACAACTTGGTCCTTCACCTCCAAACCAGTCAGGCTCTTTTCCTTTACTTTATCCATCCATCTCTGCTTTGGCCTCCTTTGCTTTTGCTTCCTGTGAACTTCAATTCCCATCACTCATTTGTCCACACAGTCATCATCTCTCCTCATCACCTGTCCATACAACTTCACTCGACTTTCCTGTATTTCTTAATTGTCTCTCCCACTTTTGTTGTACCTTAGTCTGTCTCATTTCTTATTCTGTCCATGTTTTGTAATTCCACACATCTATCTTAATATTATCATTTCTTCAACATCCACCTTCTTCTCCTGCGCTCTTATTGTTGTCCTAAAAACCTTCTATTTCATTCATCCAAACTGCACTCTGGGTTATCTCTGCATTTAATTCTCCATTTTGGGCTCTCTTTTAAGTAGCTCCCCCCGCAAGATAACTTCTGAATCCTCTGAATTAATAAACCGTAGAAATTCTGTCCTCGTCAGTAGTAAAGGAGCGTCACTATTATACATCTGAAAATTTTGATAGGTGTATGTCCCGCCTCCCTGGCATTTCCGGTACCCACCAGATGCCAGGTGGTTAATTGCGCGTTTCCCCATGCTCTGGGCTCTGCCCGTTGTTGGGGCGATGTTTTACAGGCATCGGACCCTTTTTCAGTTTCCTCATTCATTAGTGTGAAATGTGCTTCCTGAGTGATGGAATTGAACGTTTTTTGGTAAGTCAGTTTCACAAATGCCACTTCCCAGTCTCTGGACAGTTCTATTGTCTTGGCTAGGTGAACGGTGAATGATGCTATCGTGATGCTGGAAAAAGTCCTGGCCGATGAATTAATCGGCAGTGTTACATAAAATCCATTTCTGACTTTAGACATTTTTTTTTTGCTTTCTCAGCTCCTTATGTCTTTCATTTCTGAAGCCTTGACCCAACTGTTAAATTTCTTGTCCCAACCAAGCCATTTTACCAACACATGCTTGTTTCTACCACGACCGCGAGTGACTAGAATTTTCTGGATGCAGTACAAGGGGTTTATTTTTTGTAACTCTTCTGCATAAAATGTCCCTTGAATTTCATCACCTGCATGATCTTTTAGTTTATATACAGGTTTGAGCCATTTAAAACAGTTCACGATAATAAATATTTTATCTGTAAAGGATTGTTCATAGCCTTTTTCGAATACACCTTTCAATTTTGAAACTCTGACATGATCACCTATTTTCAAAGTGCACGGAGTAGATTTCTTTGAACAGCCCTGCCACTGACTGTTTTTCAAACACTCAGAGCATTTTCTGTAGTCACATCTACAGGTCTTGTTTTAATTGTGATGTGAAAACTGTGGTTATAACTCTGCAGAAAGTCTGACAGGACATCTTTACACCGAAAAGTATTGGCATATGTAAAATATTTCCACATTTTGGACTTTAAGGTCCTATTGAACTTACTACTATGCTGGCCTTTCCATCACTGCTCGTGACAAAATGAACAATATTGTTCTGTTTTAGAAGTTTTTGTACCAATGTGTTATGAAATTCTTTGCCTTGGTCTGTCTGTAGTTTCTTAGGAACTCTACCCTGTCTAAAGATCAAACTAAAACCCAGAGAAACTTCTTTCCCTGTCTTGGTCTTTAATGGAACAGCCCAAGCATATTTTACCATATCTGCCTGCCACTGGTCATCGACCGTTGAAACAATAGTTCTGTTTCTCTTGAACCTCAGCCGTGCTGGTTTGTGCACACTGTAAGTATATTGTCCACTCATCCATTTCAACATGTTTTTTCGCTTGACATTTTCCCGAAGACTTGATACATTTCTCAAGAAGCTGTTAATACCACCAAAACTGCCAGGTTCCTTGGGTGTGTAATAGATTCTCTCTAAAGCCATCTTGTACATTCTCTCTCTGGGTCTGTCACTCATGCTCTCTGTACTCTCTGTACTCTCTGTACACACACTGGCCCTGTACACACTTAAGAGCAGGATGCCTGCTTCGCCCCATTGCTGACTTACCTTTTGACACCTTACAGGTCCCCGAAGGTTCGTCTCACCTTATTAAGATGACCAGTACCATTTCTAGGACCAACCCCAAGAATGGCTGACCAATTCCTTTCGGACGACCGACGAAAGGTCTGATGCCTGTCAAACATAGCCCTGACAACAGGCAGAGACAAGAGTGTGGGAAAACACCCCATTAACCAGCTGGCCTCTGGTGGGTACCGGAAATGCCAGGGGGCGGGACATACACCTGTCAAAATTTTGAGATGTATAATAATGACATCCCTTTACTACTCTCGTCCAATTTATTTTCAATCCAAATATCCAAAGTCCTTCTCCATTCTTCCAACTTACTCTCCACTTTCTCTTTTCTGGTGCACCTAACACAGTGTCATCAGCTCAAAGCCTGCACCAGGAGGTTTGGTCTTTTATCCCACAACTTAACACATCCATAACCAGATCAAAGAAGTACACGATTGATTGAATTTTGTATTTGAATTTCTCCCATAGATGAGTGGCAGTAGTGTAATACATACAACAGACAATGAACACAAGATGAGCCATAAAAACAATAGTAGATGATAAATAAGAAACACTTATGAAGATGTAGATATGACAAGCTGTTGAGCAGTCTTAGGACCTTCACATAAAACCTGTCCCAAAACTTAATGGAGTGGGACCAATAGCTCTGAACAGACGATGAAGACCAGTGACAGTGAACAACAGTGTATGATTTTAAAACTTACCTGTATAAGACAAAATGTGTTATTTATGGTTTGGACAAAAGGGAGCTGTTCACCACTAATATTCAGAACTACCTTCACTTGTCTTTGTAGTTCCTGGTGTCCCTGGACTGAGCTGGTGCCCTAACAGAATGTCATGCAGCTGGTCAGGAGAGATGGCTCTGTGCGCCTATTGAACTTGTGGGACACCACAGTAGGTACCCAAGTTTTTGTCATCTGTGGAAACAACCGCATCAGTGAGACTTTTTGATGAGAGCTGAGGTGTGTCGTACTCCCCATCTGGTCCATTGTGATCGAGACTCCAAGAAACTGAATTTTATTGACGGCTTCTCAATATCTGCCAAGTGTATATTGGTGTGTAGCCTGCCTCCTGTTTTGTGAAGTGTATGAGCATTTCCTTGGCTGTGCTGAATTTCAATGTAAGATCATCACCTTTTCAAAACTGTGTCAGAAGGAAAAGCTCTTCTCTGGAAGCTGGGTTATGAAGGTTGGTGTTCAGGCCTACAGTTCAATTTAATTCAATTGAAGCTGTGCTTGGCTTCCTAGTCATGCCAAGTAGTATGCCACTTCTTGAGAGGAGCCTGAGGGGAGGATCAGCATGGAAAAGGTAAGGCGGTCATTTCATGAGGACGGATGATTCCATTGTAAGTTCCACCTTTGAGACTGGTGGGAATTCTTTAGAGTTGAAAGTGTCAGTGACAAAGACAGCATTTTGGTCACCATAGTTTTAGTAAAATAGAGTAAAGCTTCATCCTATAAGTGGCAACAACTCCTTATTTTTCAATTTCATTCTCTTTCAGTACCTGTTTCTTATTGAGTGAAGCCATCACTGTTACAGAACACTTTTGTCCTTACTGATCTCATCAGTTGCATATTTCTCTCTTTCAGGCACATCCAGATTACCCTGATTCTGCAAACAGAAGACATTGTAAGTTTTATGTCTAAGGTGTTCACCTAAGCATTTTGCATATTTAAAAAGGAGAACACCAGTGCTAGTCTGGTGTGTCAGTCCTTGAGACTTTGAATTATTCAACATGATGTGTTTTGTAATGAGTTCCTCTAAGACTGTGTAGCAACGTCACAGGATTGTTAACTGGCACTCAGACAGCAGTGGGTTATGAAGCAACCACAAAACAAGCTAAGGAGGAAAAAACTCCATTGCCAGAATTCTTTAAATAAAACGCTGAAGTAATAGAGAAGGAAATAAATCTAAAAAAAGGAAAGTTCAAGTGGACAGCATAAAGCATGCGTCAGAAAACCTTTGACTCATCTTGTATAATGTAGAGTGGGCAGATTCAGTCCCGGAGGGCCGCAGTGGTTGCAGGTTTTTTTTCCAACCTAGTTGCTTAATTAAAAACCAATCCTTGTCAATTATTTAATTTCATGTCTTGTTAGTGCCTTAACTCTGCCATGTCAAGTCATTCTCATATCCTAGATTTTTTTTCCTTTCTAAGGATATCATCCAAACGATTTGAAGTCTAAAACAGACGAGTTATTCTCAGTGCTTCACTTTTTTCTCTTCACTTTCCTTCCAAGTATGTATTTAAACCCAATAGTGCATGATAGATACACACAGAGGTGTAAATGGAAACAAGCTAAACGGAGAAATGCTGGTTTCTTTTGTCACTTGCATTTTATTGCTATTAAGGAGCAATTAAAAACCAAGACTACAGCTGTTTAAGACTAAAATAAGCAATAAAGGTTCAAAATCTTAAAGAGTGAGACAACTAAAGTGAAGCAGAAGTGTTACTTGATCAATAAGTGCTTCTTATTAAGCAATTGGGTTGGAGCAAAACCTGCAGCCACTGTGGCCCTCCAGGACTGAATCTGCTAACCCCTGATGTAGAGGGAACATCTAAGACAAAGAGACAACTCCCTTATTATTAAAACATTTAATACTTGTACTTTGCAGACAGCACTAATTAAAAACGCAAAACAGGAAAACACATTTGTCACAGGAAAACAAATTTTAAATAAAACATTTTTATGTGTATATCGATATTTAAAAAGTGTTAAAGGCTTGTAAATACCACAACATAACACTTTTAATTTTGATTCATATAATTCATGGCCTTGTAGAGCAGAGTCTCTGCTGACATCACGGGGTTCAAAGAACAAACTGGCCCTGGATGGGCACCACGCCATTGCATTGCCCACTCACAAACACTAAAACCACCCGAAGCAAACTGAGAATCAGCAAGGAACTTAAAACACACACATTTTGGATGTGGAAGACAATCCTAAACAGACACAGAGAGGACCTGCAGATTCTGCACTGACAACAAACCAGGTTAGCATTTGAATGCAGGATCACAAAACTAGCACCACTAACTACTGTGCCACCTAAAACTTTGTCATTCATCAATCAAAGAAACAACCATCCTGTGCAAATACACTCCGCAAAGGACTTCAAAGTACTTTGCTCCCATTATATTCTTTATTTCAAACATGTGTGAGTGTCTTTGTTGCCTTACGGTGCTTTGTTGAAGTCCTTTACATTTGGGCAAAATGTTTCACACATTCCCCTTAATTTCCATAACTTACACATCTGCTACTTTCATGTCTGCTTGACACTGGCTGCTTAATGTCAGTCTAATTACTACATACGCCCAAGGCCATAGATTTTGCTTTACAATAGCCTTGTGAAAGTATTAATCCACCTCAGTGTTTGTTTTTTCTGTCCATTCTTCCGTGAAGCCCCGCTCTGTGGAGTGTATGGCTTAAAGTGGTCCTGTGGACAGATACTCCCATCTCTGCTGTGGATTTTTGCAGCTCCTTCAATGTTATTCTTGGTGTCTTTGTTGCATCTCTTGTGAATGCCCTCCTTGTCCAATCTGAGATATTTGATGGGTTGCCTTCTCTTGTCAGATTTGTAGTGGTGCCATATTCTTTCTTTGTTTGTAAATCAATTTTAGAATTTATGAACTTCCTTTTTAGAGACTGTGTACTTTTAATGTTGTAAACAGGCCAATAGTTACAGGTAAGAGGTGAGATAGAACTCTGTCAATGTCCTGTATGTTTTCTATTCCTCACTCTAATCTAAATATTTCACTTCTTTCCTTATTGTTTTAAAATTTAATTTCTAAAATGAAAAAAACACAAATGTCTTTGTTGGTTATTTAGTGTCTTATGTTAGTTTCAATCTCTTGTGTGTCATTGTCCATCTAAACTTTTTTTTTCCTTTTCTGACAACTGTAGACCTTTATCATAGGACCTCCTGCAGTCATTTGAGTAAAAGTTTAATTATTAAGTTTACCGCAGTCTGTTCATTTACCTTTTTATTTTGTTTCTATGTAGGAGAAGTGATGATCTGCATCCACTGAAGCCTGTAATCACTACAGACATTGTGTGATCCATTAAAATAAAACAGTCATGCACATCTATTCCTTGTGTCTTCTGTCATCACTCCAGCTCTGGTATTCATCATAAATTGGTTAATCCACCATGGTGACGCTCTGCAGTTATTTTGATTTCTGATAATTGTCTGCCAACAATCAAATTGGATGGCTCTTGTAAAAATAAGCACCTTGTGCTCACAGTACCTCAGTAGAGCTCAGTTTCTCATTGTTCTTATAGATTTCTTCCAGTTTAGTTTTTGCTCTTTTCAGGTTCACCTTTAATCTTCTGTTTTGGTGTCTTCATTGTGGTTCAGTAATTCCCTGTTTGCTGGACCATCTATACTCACTCATCTGCTCACACTCTCATTTCTTCTCCCTGTTTCACAGAGTACAAGTATAATTTTCCTCTACTTAGTGATCAATTTGTAAAGGTCCCATCAGCATGTTGACCATTTACGCTTGTGTCAACAATAATATTTAAACAAACAAATATAAAACTCAATAACATGTCCACCATAATCACAGTAATGACAGCGTAGTCTGACACCACTGACAGTTTTCTAACAATAGGGTCTTCAAATAAAATCCAATTAGCCCCATGGAGGGAAGCTAACTGCTATCTACCTATCCTAAACAACATCAGGTGCACAACAACATTTGAACCTTCATACGGTGATAGTCCATATCTGAGAAAATTTAAAAACCAAACAACAGCACCGATTTAGATTTGCCAATTGAGGTTTAACAAGAATTTTGAAATAGGACCATTATATCATGGTAAAGCTCCTGTTCAGCCCAGGGCTGCAGGACACCATAAAAATGGTGAAGCTGGCATAAAATATTACTGGCATCCAACTCTCTTGAGTTTAAGACATATATAACACACGTGCCTTGGAAAAGCAAACCATTTTCTAATTAACTTAGCCACTTCACAAAGGCTATTTTAAGAATATGTCACAAGGGTCGAGGTTTTTATCTTCTGGTCATTAGGCTGCTAATATTGGGAAACCCACATGTGATTAAAGCCAGTTTTAAATCTATTGTATTATAAACTTAAATGTGCAAACATGAACCTGTGAAGCTATCTGCCATCTTAATTTGACTGACAGTATATTAAGGAATTTTGCAAAAGTTACACCTCTCCTAACATTGCAAGATGCTGAGAAATGAAAGAAAATATTCTGTTTTTAGTTAACTAGATTTCCATAATGCACTCCAAACAGGAGCAACTAAGAAAGACATCAATCAGTGGCAATGAGTTCAGAATTGTGGTAGAAATTTTTACTTCTTATTAAAGATGTAACGATTGTCTTAGACTGCAAAGAGGGCCAGGCTACATTACCAATAACTTAAAACATTGGACCTGGCTGTTCTGTCACTTCTCCCCTCCCAGCTTAGTATTTAGCAAAGAAAAAACAAAAAGAAACATTTGGGGAACAACACAAGAAAAACATTTATAAACGTTTATATATTTAAACTAAACAATTATACTCTTTTCTGCGGTGGGTTGGCACCCTGCCCAGGATTGGTTCCTGCCTTGTGCCCTGTGTTGGCTGGGATTGGCTCCGGCAGACCCCCGTGACCCTGTATTCGGATTCAGCGGGTTAGAAAATGGATGGATGGATTATACTCTTTTACTCATTACCACACCAAAAATAAAGTCCCCATAGCAAATGCCCATTCCATATCACAAACACTCCCCTCAAACACCCCAAATCCCAACTTTTCATTAGAAAGGATGGCCAGTCCCAAACAACCCCACATATATATATATACATAAAAATACAAAACCACTTTCAATGTGACCTAAAGAAACAAAAAGACGCACCTGAGCAGGAGAGGCATATATATATATATATATATATATATATATATATATATATATATATATATATATATATATATATATATATATATATATATATATATATATATATATATATAGTGACAGACAGCCAGGAACCCTGCCCCGCCGGGACACCTGGAGGAAGGACAGACTGGGAGAGCGGCACAATTCTCCCCTGGGCGACTGGACGGTCCTTGAACCCTGGAAGATGGTGCTTCCGGTACACCAGGAAGTGCTGATGGACCAGGGATGGTGTATGTCCGGAGTGCTTCCGGGTGCAAGGGCAACACTTCCACCACACTGGGGAGAGCTGCTGGAAGGTCGTCATCATGCACCTAGAGAACAAATGGGGCAAGATAAAAGGGGCCACCTCACTCCAGTCAGGGAGCCAGAGTCAGGAGGAAGAGGTCAGAGCTTGAGAGAGAAGAGTGGAGGAGGCTGAAAGACCAAGGACTGAGCTATTTTAGAAATATTGTATATAGTGTGGAATAAAAGTGTGTGTTGTGGACATTCTGGTGTCATGTCTGTCTGTGGCCGCGCTATCTGTTACAATATATATGTATATGAAGTAACCTATAACTTATATATAGGTAACTTATATTTTTCTCCTTTTTGGTGCTCCAAGTATTTTGCATTCTGATAACGGACACGAATTTTGTAATAAAATCTTAGAATGTGTAACACAGTTGTGGCCAGAAATCAAAATGGTTAATGGCAAACCTAGACACAACCAAAGTCAAGGAAGTGTAGAATGAGCGAATCAAGACATTGAAAACATGCTCACTACTTGGACGGCTGATAACCAAACTAACAAGTGGAGTGAGGGCGTACAATTTGTACAATTCATGAAGAATCGTGGCTATCATTCTGCAATTAAAAGAAGTCTATATGAAGCCATGTTCGGTTGTCCCGCAAAAGTGGGATTGTCTTCTTCTATTATACTACAAAGTGTATTACATTCGATAAATACTGAAGAAGACCTTAAAAAATTAGAAGATTCACAAGAGACATTGATTATGGGATCACAGTCAAATCTTACTCAAGAGGACATTCCGTTATCCCCTGCTTCTACAGAATCACCTATAGAAATACAAGAATTTATCAATAGTATATTGATTGAGGATACAGTTATGAAGAAGCATCAGGTGCTCACAAGTGTAAATTGTGTGATATGTTTGTTCACGTAATTTGTGGTGAAATAGATCCTAAAGAGGAAGGGTATGGTAAGAATGTATTGTGCAACATCTGTAAAAAGAATATGGATCAGAAAATACAGCGTGATGAAGCAAAGAAAGGTTTAGAAAAGCAAGCAAAGAAAATGTTAGCAGTTTCTAATGCAAAGCACCCAAATGTCGATGAAGGTGTCACTGTGAGAATTAAAGTACCCGAAGTAGACAGAGCAAAAACGGACGCCTGCTGGATTTTAGTTGTGGTTCTTAGTAAAATAGAGGATGGCTTTTATAAACTTGGTACTAAAATGGGTATTTTAAAACAATTGTATGCAAAATCTAAATTCAGTGTTTGCAAAGAGAGATTTTTAACGAAAGAAGATGTCCCTGCTGTAGAAATATCTTTACGTCAAACAGCAATAAAACAATCCCTTGGTACTGGGCAGGGTTTCAGAAAATGTGACTGCAAATCTAAATGTACCACAAATAGGTGTGCTTGTCACAAAAACCAATTGCTATGTAATTCAAAGTGTCACTAATCTTTAGATTGCACTAATAAGCAAGCATAATTTTATCATGTTTTACAAATTAATTTCCTAAATTGTAATAATATTTTAAACCGTTTGATTCTTTGTATTATAGTTTTTTAATTGATTGATCATTGATTCTATCAACTAATTTGTTGATTGATTGTATTAACTTGTGTCACAAAGTTGAGACATACTCAAAGAAAGGTTTGGGGCAGCCACCCATATAATCTCAAAACCTGGCTGCAAAGTCATTCTTTTCAAAGAGATACAGCACTGAAGTGCATACAACGAGTCCAAGACAAGACTGAGGAAAAAGGGAAAAAGGGCAGGCTTTTAAAGGGGAAGACAGGAAGTGAGGTCATAAGGATCGGGCATGTGTTCATCGCTTATTGGATCAGGCCTGGATGTGACATCAGGGGGGCCGGAGCTGGTAAGGTCTGTTTCCATTGGTTCAGTCCCGGAAGTGATGTCAAGAGAGCCAGGTGGAGTCTCCCAGGAATGGTCTACAGGGAAGTGAGAAAAAGAGTCAGTGTACTCTGACACATCCCGGCATGCCTCCGAACTGCCTTCATTTAAGCTCTTTAGCTGCCTCCCATGCGCACGTGTGTGACAAGGCCCCCCCCTTAGCCCAGACCCGTCGGGTCGGGCGACCCTAACCAAGAGGTCGTGAACCCGAGAAAGAGCATCAGCGTTAGCATAGAGAGTACCCCGGCGATGAACGAGCGAAAACTTGTACGGCTGTAGCTCAAGAAACCACCGGGTGACCCGCAGATTCGACTCCTTGTGTAGGGCCATCCACTGTAGAGGTGCATGGTCCGTGACAAGAGTGAATTCCCGGCCCAACAGGTAGTACCTAAGCTGAGCAATTGCACATTTAATCGCCAAAGCCTCCCTTTCCACCACTGCATACCGGGTCTCCCGGTCCAACAGTTTCCGGCTCAGGAACATGACGGGGTGTTCCACACCATCGACACTTTTGGCTCAGCATGGCGCCCAGGCCTGTGTCCGAAGCGTCCGTCTGGAGGATGAAAGGCAAAGAAAAGTTAGGTGCCATCAAAATAGGTGCGGAAGTAAGGGCATGCTTTAAGTCACCAAATGCAGCGCCTGTCTTCTCAGTCCATACCACAATGTTCGGGGCCCTCGTCTTTGTTAAATCAGTCAAGGGCGCTGCTCTCTCCGAGAACCGGGGTACAAACCGGCGGTAGTACCCGGCTAACCCGAGGAAGGCTTGGACCTGTCGCTTGGTTCGTGGACGGGGCCATTTCAAAATGCCATCAACTTTGGAGCACTGTGGCCCGACCCACCAGGTAGCCTAAATATTTGGCCTCGCTTAGCCCAAAGAAGCATTTCTTGGGATTAATCCAAAGCCCGGCCTCACCAAGTGTTCGCAATACCGCTCGGACATGGTGTAGGTGTTCCCTCCATGTGCTGTAATAGATGACCACGTCATCCAGGTAGGCAGCACTGTATGAGTTATGAGGCCGGAGCACTTTGTCCACCAAACGCTGGAAGGTTGCTGGAGCCCCGTGTAACCCAAATGGAAGGACACGATACTGCCAGTGTCCGCTAGGGGTACTAAACACGGTTTTTTCCTTCGCGGAGTCCATTAAAGGATCCTGCCAGTACCCTTTTGTCATGTCAAGTGTGGTCAAGTACCGAGCCTGTCCAAGCCTCTCGAGGAGGTCGTCCACTCATGGCATTGGATAGGCATCAAATCGGGAGACTTAATTAAGCCGACGGAAGTCATTGCAAAACCTCCAACTCCCGTCAGGCTTACCAACGAGCACAATTGGGCTGGACCAGGGACTATAACTTTCCTCAATCACACCTAGCTCCAGCATGCGCTTGATCTCAAGCTCCACTTCAGCCCTTTTTGCCTCGGGAAGACAATAGGGCGTTCTCGGACAATAACCCCGGGCTCTGTCACAATGTTGTGCTCAACCAGAGAGGTCCTTCCGGGGTTCTCACTGACTACCTCCCGGACGGCCCGGATAACTGTTTCCAGCTCCTGCTGTTGTCTGGGACTTAGGTCCGTACTGAAGTTAAGGCGGTGTGTGTGAGTGAAGAGTGAGCAGGGCTGGCCGGAGGAGGGATCGGGGTCCCTGTCCTTCCACGGTTTCAGCAAGTTTACATAATACACCCACTCCTTTGGCCGACGATTGGGTTGACTCACCAAATAGTCGGCCAGCCCCTTCCTCTCCTTAACTCTTTTAGGGCTGATGTCGACTTTTGTCGATGGGAGGGGCTGAGGGTGAATGTCGACAAAAGTCGACATCCAGGGATAGAGGGCGACAATCAGCTGTTAATGGCGACAAAACTCATTGTCACATCACAGGCATTCCCTCTCTGCTTGGAGGAATGTTAGACTCGTTGGCTCAGCAACTAATCCTTGCGAGTGGGTGAGTTGCGATATGTAAACAAATAGAAACAAAGGCAAGATGGCATCAACATCTCATGCAGGAACGAAGCGAGTTCAAAAAAGAAAATACTCGGCCGAAGACATTTTGCGCATTATCGATAGTGATCAGGAGATCGAGGAAGAAATTGAGGAGCAGGCATCAGCCGATCGGAGACCAGCCGATGCCGCTGCAGCTACTCGGCTGGCAGCTGAGAGCATTCGCGCTGTCGGTGCACCTACGGCAAGATTCGCTTGGGAGGAATACCCAGAAATTGATCCTTGGGAGCCGAACTGGCTGCCGGACTTTACAAGAAGGCACGGCTTGCTGCTGGACATAACCGATTACACGCCGCTGGACTATTTCAGGCTGTTTTTTCCTGAGGCAGTTTTTCAACTGATAGCTGATGAGACAAACAGGTACGCAGAGCAATTTTTTGAATCATGGGACGTGCTTGCTCCGCATTCTCATTTTTCAAAGTGGAAACCCACAACAAAAGACGAGATGAAGGGCTTTGTGGCATTGCAGATAGAGATGGGACTGGACTGGCAATATAATTTCAGGGAGCATTGGTCCAAATCTGTACTTTCATCTTTCAAATCTGTCACCTGGTGGCTTTGGACAGGTTATGCCGCGTGATAGGTACGTGCTGCTGCAAAGCTTCATTCACTTTTGTGATAACCAGAAGCAAATCCCAAGGGGTGAGCCAAGCTATAACCCCATGTATAAAGTTCAGCCCCTGCTTGACATAGTGGAGCCAACCTATAAACAATTTTATCAGCCTGGCCGTGATTTGTCTGTGGATGAGTCCATGATAAAATATAAGGGACGGCTTTTTTTCCGCCAATATATGCCAGATAAGCCCACCAAGTATGGCATCAAGGATTTTGTATTGGCAGAAGCAAACACTGGTTTCTGCCTGAAAGTAATTACTTATACTGGCAAGCATTATTTTCAAAGAGAGAACTGTCCTTTGACAACTCAGGTTGTGCTGGAGGTGCTTCAGGGCTATGAACATTTGGGACATGTTGTATACATGGACAATTTTTATACTTCACCAGAATTGTTCATAGAGCTACAGAGCAGGGGAATTGGAGCATGTGGCACAGTAAGGGTGAACAGGAGACACATGCCTTTCAAGTTGAAGCCAGAGAGGCTGAAAATGAAAAAGGTGACAATTCTGTTTTCATGCGGGCGGATAACTTGGTGGCATTGACATGGCATGATGTCAAACGGGTGACTTGTCTTACTACAGTTCACACCAACAATTTATGTGAGAAAGTAATTCGTTCAAAGGGAAACCCAGAAGGTAGGAAGCTGGACAAGCCTGTTGCACTTGAAGAATACAATTGTAAAAAGGCTGGAGTTGATCGACTGGATCAGATGGTGGGGTCATATGCTTACGGCCATAAGTCCACCAAGTTGTAACACACTGTGTACCATCGCATGCGTGAGATTGCACTTACAAATGGATATAAATTATTCAAGCAGGCAAACAGTGACAGTACTATGACTGCGGCAGATTTCCGCAAGAAGGTGGTGGACAGCTTACTGGCAGAATATGTTGGAGTGCCTTTGGCAAAGCGAGGAAGGCCATTACAAAGAGCAGTGCCAGACAGGCTGACTGAGCGCCACTTTCCTGCAACATATGAGGACAAAAAGTACAAGCCTGACTGTGTTGTGTGCAGCAATAGACTATTGAAAAAGAGGCACCAGTGCAACACATATTGTAAGCAGTGCAATGTGTCAATGCACACAATTGGATGCTTTGAGCGTTACCACACTTTGCAGGACTTTGCTTTGTGAAATTTACAGTATGTGAAATAATAATATGTTAAATTATATAGTATGCAGGCTCATACAAAATGCAAAACAGTTATATTGTTCAAAAATAAATATTTTTGTTGATTTGATAAGTTAAACAATTGTTTTGTGTTCTTTTTGTAAAAAAAAGATTTTAGAAAAATATTCAGCCCTGGGAGAAAAGAAAAAAAAAATTAGCCCTAAAAGAGTTAACTTTGTAGGGGCCTTGCCAATGGGCAAGCAACTTAGAGTGGGAGGTAGGCACTAGGACCATGACCCGATCTCCCGGGTGGAACTCCCGAAGAGACGTGCCGGTTGTAGTAATGGGCCTGTGCTGCTTGAGCCTCTTCCATGTGACTTTTAAGGAGAGGCCGAATCTTTCCAAATCTATCGCGTAACTGCGCGATATATTCTAATATGTTTGTAGAGGGAAGAGCCTCTTCTTCCCATCCTTCTTTTAGAATGTCTAAAATGCCCCGAGGTTGTCGCCCATATAGTAATTCGAAAGGGGAGAATCCCATGGAGGCTTGTGGGACTTCCCGATAAGCAAAAAGGACGAGGGGGAGGAGCTGATCCCAGTTCCTTCCATCCTCGCTGACCAACTTTCGTAGCATTTGTTTGAGAGTCTGATTAAACCTCTCTACTAACCCGTCGGTTTGAGGAGGATACACCTCAGTCTTTAAATGCTTTATTTTCAGTAACTTGGCAGTCTCCTTGAACGTCTCCGAGGTAAAAGGGGTCCCCTGGTCTGTCAAGACTACCTTGGGAACACCCACACACGAAAAGACCCCTAGTAATTCCCGTGCGATGGCCTTGGAGGTAGCTGAGCGCAACGGAACAGCTTCGGGGTATCGTGTAGCATAATCCACGAGGACTAAAATGTACTTGTGTCCTCTGGCTGAGGGCTCTAGGGGTCCAACCAAGTCGACCCCGATTCTGTGGAAGGGAACATCAATCAGAGGAATAGGAATGAGAGGAGCACGGTCCCTCCTAGGAATTTCTCGCAGTTGACACTCCGGGCAGGAAGCGCAGTTTACCTAACCTCCTCATTGATTCCCGGCCAGTAGAAACGGAGCTTGATCCGCTCCAGAGTTTTCTCGGTGCCCAAGTGGCCACCTAGGAGGTGGGCGTGTTCTAGCTCGCAGACCTTCCGCCGGAAGGTACTCGGAATTAGCAGCAGCTTTCTCTCCTGCCCGTCATGCATTGCTACACGGTAAAGAAGGTCGTTGCCTAATACAAAGTGAGGGCCCGGTGGCATCGACTGATCAGTGCGCTGGCCATTGACAAGGACCACTGCATTTTTTGCAAACTTCAGGGAGTCGTCATTCCATTGCTCCCTTCTAAAAGAAGCCGGCATCTCTTTAAATTGGAACCGCAACAAGGAGAGAGGGTCAGCGTCAACCTCAATGGGCGTGGTTTCCTCCCGCTCCGCCGCGGCGTTGGTGGATGACGTGTCAGCACGCAACGGCCCGGGAGTTGCCACGTCACTCAGGACGGCCGCTTCGTCTCTCTCTGCCGGCTGATTACACGGCATGGAGGCAGCTTGAGATGGTTCATCTCCGTCCATAACGAGGCCCAAATTAATCCCGGGAGTGGTATGTGTCTCACCGCTTTTAATTTCAGGCCAGTTCCGCCCCAGTATCGCCGGGTGTGGAGGATCAGGAAGGATTGCCACGGTTAATTTCCGAACTGATCCCTAATAACTGATGACACACGTGGTGGCCCTGTACCAGCGGGTTTCCCCGTGACACAGGTTATACCGACCTTATACTTCAACCACTGTCGCGGTAGCACAAAACCGCGGGCAACAATGGAAGTGTTGCTGCCGGTGTCCAACAGAGCAGACGTTTTGAACCCGTTAACGACCACCGCGCCTGTGTGTGGGACCGCCAACGGGTTTATCAGAGCACACCAACCCCTCCTCCCCCTCCACCTGTATTCCACCTCCTTCCCAAGCGGTTTGCGCGCCCGCGCCCCCGGAGGCGCCAGCACAAGCTCTGGGTTGTACGGGGGGGGGGGCTAGGTGTTGGGACATACCCCGGTTGAGTTTGGCTAAAGGACGGTTCAACTCCCTCAGATTGTGAGGCCTTCCTTTGTTTCTCTATGAGCTCTATGTGCTCTGCCATGTTGTTAAAGTTTCTACCCCAGACCGGCTGGGTGAAGCCCCGGGGTAGTGTGTCTAGAAGCAGGTAGCAAGTCACCTGCTCTATTATTTGGAAGGGCTTCAGTTCCTGTGGCCGTAGCCACTGCCCTACCCTTGCCCATAGGGACCATGCCTGTTTAGGGGTCGGCCGCTCTGGGTCGAACCACCAGTTTTTTAGATTAGTAACCTGCCAGTCTGGGGCACCCCTAGGTGGAAATCAGGGCTCTGGCTTTACAGAGAGGCGGGCACTCTTTGCCTCCCCCCTCCGAAGCAGCCCACGTCTGTGAGCCCCTCCCGAACACTCCTTGGCCTGCCTAGTAGAGCTTGCCGGTAGTAGAGCCTGTACCGGGCCACTCCGAAACACGAGACACCCTCCCCGCCTGAAACCTCTGCCCCGGTACGCTCCCACCTGGTTGGGTTGCAGGTCCTGTCCCCTTCTGTTCCAGGACATCTCAATCCTGCTGACTACGCCAATGTCACAAAGTTGAGACATACTCAAAGAAAGATTTGGGGCAGCCACCCGTATAATCTCAAAACCTGTCTGCAAAGTCGTTCTTTTAAAAGAGATACAGCACTGAAGTGCATACAACGAGTCCAAGACAAGACTGAGGGAAAAGGGGCAGGCTTTTAAAGGGGAAGACAGGAAGTTAGGTCATAAGGATCGGGCACGTGTTCATCGCTCATTGGATCAGGCCCGGATGTGACATCAGGGGGGCCGGAGCTGGTAAGGTCTGTTTCCATTGGTTCGGTCCCGGAAGTGATGTCAAGACAGCCAGGTGGAGTCTCCCAGGAATGGTCTACAGGAAAGTGAGAAAAAGAGTCAGTGCACTCTGCCACCTCCCGGCATGTCTCAGAACTGCCTTCACTCAAGCCCTTTAGCTACCTCCCATGCGCACGTGTGTGACACTTGATTCTTTAGATATCGAAAAATAAATAACATTATGTTAATTTAAGCGTACAGAAACGTTGCTATTGTTCCAGCAAAAATCTTATTTTCACTTTAACGTGTGCCTAGTAGGTAATGTGTAGATTATCTTGGTAATTTGCAGATTACCTAGGTAATTTGAAAAATTAAACAATTTTCGGCACTTTAACGGATCACCCTAGTTAATCTGCACATTACCTAGATAATCTGTAGAATAACTATTTTCTGCACTTTAGCGGTAACATATATATATATAGCAAAATACCCGCGCTTTGCAGCGGAGAAGTAGTGTGTTAAAGAAGTTATGAAAAAGAAAAGGGAACATTTTAAAAATAACGAAACATGATTGTCAGGGTAATTGTTTGGTGACTGTTATGAGTTTTGCTGTCATCAAGGATTTGACTATCATTATTTCTTTCAATCAGGTTCGTATTTGGAGGATGTGTTGTGTTCAAGTTACATTCCGTGTTTGTCAACTGTTGTAAAGATAACAGGTTCCATTCATCGATTCCTTTCTTACTGCATCAATAAACAGCTTGTCTTCCTCTTTATTTGAGACATCAAACACTGCATTCACAGGTTTTTTTTTTGTCTTCCTTTAACTGGAAATTGACTTTTTCTACTGTATGCTTTGTTTCTGCAGTAGCTGCACTTATGAATATGCTTGTATGCGTCACTCGCTTCATATTCTTTTGCTGCCTTCTCAATTGTGTAATGCGTTTTTTGTTCAGCGCTCTTTGGAGCTCTTGCTTTTTGTCTGCGTACTGCGTTCACAGTCAGTTCACGTGAGCCACTCGGAGTACATGCATCGAAGGTTCTCAGCTGTGCTTGTGCTATCTCGTGCGATGTCCATGGCTTTATTTAATGTTAGCTAAGACCCGGCACTTAAAAGTTTCTCTCGCAGTTTCGCTGAGTTTGTGCCAAACACCATGTTATACTAAGGTTGTTATAATATTAAGAATTGTGTCACTGTATCTGTTTTAGATCTCTTTCAATGTATTTTTCATTCTTTTTCTGTATAACATGCCATGAAGAGCTGAGCCAGCTTTAGCACAGGGTGTCAACTTTCAGAAGTGCTGGGATAGGCAAAGCATAAAGATAGACAAGAACAGCTGTTGTCATCCCTAAAAGGCCTAAGTGTTATATGATCTGACTATCTGCTGCTTAGCCTAAGTTTGTCTACCTTGTTTGGCATTGTACTGGGGGATGTGGTCGTGTGGACGCAATATAAAAGAACGCTGAAACCTTGCCAAGCTTTGAAGACCTGTGGGAGTAAAAGCGATAGACTCCAACACCACCACCGTTGTGACAGAAAAAAGCCATTTCTACACGACCGAATCCCTGTGGTTTAAAAGAAATGTGACTGGTCTTCCCTGTCATTTTGAAGCAACATAAGCCGCATTAAACAAGCTAAGTATATTCTGTCTTTTCTGTTACTTTGTCGCCGCCTATCGCCGAAAAGAGGGATATCGCCGTTATAATTTATACTTATTTAAATAAAGGTTTATTATAACGCCGCAATATAAAAGAACATATTTCCACGGAGCTAACACTCCCATTGGAAACACACCACCCTGACCATCTCATCTTCATCTGCATAAGCACAGTCCTTCACCCACGAATATTTAGCAGCAGAGTGTTTCTATTGGGTTGCCACTGACGGATGGCCTTATATGGGCAGGCACTCAATTATGTGGGAGGCGTGACGATGAGGGACGCAACTCCTCCTCACACGGTGACTGAGCTGCAAGCTATGGCCGGTATATATGTACATAAGTAGGTTCCAGTTATGACCGTCACGCGTAGAATTTCGAAATGAAACCTTCCTAACTTTTGTAAGTAAGATGTAAGGAATGAGCCTGTCAAATTTCAGCCTTCTACCTACAAGGGAAGTTAGAGAATTAGTGATGAGTCAGTGAGTGAGTGAGTGAGTCAGTCAGTGAGGGCTTTGCCTTTTATTAGTATAGATTCTTAGTATGAATAGTTGGATTCTGTTGTTAGCAAGAATGACACATGGACTCCGGCACATGGTTGCTTTTGAACTTTTTTTTCTTCGACTCCATCTTTTCCTAGTACAATGTGGGATCAAAGTTCTTGATTAATGTTCTCCATACAGCAAAGACCTGCGTCTCCTCACCAATCAAACCCCTTTCTTTCAGATCTTGTGCTGAAAAAAAATGAACAGTCCTGGAAAAAGCTAAATCCAGAATGAAGAAAAAAAATGACATGACAAAAGCATTCAGAATTGCACCTTCATCTTGTTTTCATTCTGTGTTCATACCCGTATTTCTGTTAAAAAAGTTACATCTAATGTCTCATTTTCATTCTGAATTTTCATACCTATATTTATATAAAAAAATGACATCTAATGTCTCATTTTCAAATAAAACATTTTTTGCAGTTTAAGAAACTTCAGGTCTTCAAGAAAATACAATTACTTCTTACTGTGTACAGAAGACAGGAATCATCTCAAGACTTCATTCAAAATAGGAGCACTCAAGCCCACAAGATAGGAGGTGCAACATGGCCAAGCATCAAACTTTAAATTTTATTGATTTTATTGTAATCATTCTATACAAATAGATAAATTTTTACAAAAAATAGGATTGAAAACAAATCAACCCCCACCCCTGAGAAGACAGCATGGCCAACGGTATATATATATACTAGCAAAATACCCGCGCTTTGCAGCGGAGAAGTAGTGTGTTAAAGAAGCAATGAAAAGAAAAGGAAACATTTTGAAAATAACGTAACATGATTGTCAATGTAATTGTTTTGTCACTGTTGTGAGTGATGAGTGTTGTTGTCATATATATATATATATATATATATATTTACACACACACACATAAACATATATATATATATACATATCTATACATATACACATATATACATACATATATATATCTACATATATACACATACATATACACACACACATAAATACATACACACATACATATATACATACACACACATATATACACACAAATACATATATATATACATACATACACACACACATATATAAACATATATATACATATACATACATATCTACATATATACACACACAGCTATTTCGTATCAGTGCAATACGCTGCTTGTTAAAACGGATGACTCCGCTCTTACGTGCAAGTCTGCATGGATATTATGTATTATGTATTTGTTCAAGTTCTATTTAAATTTTAAATAGAAGGAATTTTTATTTAGTCGACAGAAATATCTTTGGTAGGAATGGTAAAAACAGACAGGAATATTATTCTGAATAAATCAACTCAAACCTTAAACAACTTATAATATTTTGCTCTCCATAAAAATATATCCTGTCTAAATTATACAAGTTAGAAATAAAGTAAACGTTAAAAGAACAAACATTCAAATTTCTTTACTCTTATGTAATTTTATATAAAAATAAACTTAGATTTTAAATATCCCAAAAGATTTTGCTCTCCATAAAAATATATCCTGTCAAAATTATACAAATTCAAATATGAACATGCTGCATAACAAAACCTGGAAATATAAATAAAATGTGTTCCTTTCAGCAATAACAAATCAAATCATTCAGTTGTCTTTGCTCATATGTCATTTTAGAGCTGGACGCCTGGCATCTTTTTTTGGCCACAGGTTCATTTCTGTTTGGTGTGAGGTTCTGTGTTGTGGAGATTCTCAGGATGGATTGCAGGTGCTCATCCTGTGTGCTGTTTTGTTAGTCTTTATCACTGAGAAGAGCTTCTCACACAGATATGTGCTACCAAACATGCACAAGGTTCGAGCCGCATGTAGACGGACTTTTTGTTCTTCAAAGTCACCAAAGCGCCGTGCAAACTCAGTGCGCTCAGTTTATCAGCAAAGTGCGTATTTGGGAACACCGTAGTGACGACTTGGTTTAACATTACTTGGCAACAGGGAAAGTGGGGCAAGGTGCACTGGTGCATTTGTGTCTCCCATAAAAGCAGCTTCACTTGAAATCACTTTGTGATTGTGCACGGTAAAACGTCCGCTGAAGTGTCAGATTCTTATTTAATTATTCTGCTTTCTGTATCTTCTGCATTGCATTCAGGTTACCCTGATGTTTTGTCTCATAGTGCCGTCTTAGATTAAATTCTGTAATTACAGCCACATTAGCTCCACAAATGAGACACACGGGTTCAGTAAACATATACTCAGCCTCCCATCGGTTTTAAAGGCTCTATTTTCAGAATCAACTTTTCTCTTCAGCATCGTGTGAGCTAGCTTCGCAATAACTTGCAGCATCATAAGGTAGACTTGATTACGCGGTAAGTGTTAGGCAAGGCAGCTGAAGCGCTGCATTATGGGATCTGTAGTTTATTGTGTTACCAGCGCTTCATATACCGGGCTTTAATAACAATAATACAGTATATAAAATGATCTCGGGCGGATATAATTACGCCGGGCGGATGTGGCCCCGCCCTTGAGTTTGACACATATGGACTAAATAGAACTTGAAAAGATATATTTTTTCAAATGTGATCGCGCAATTCAGATAGAGTTGACGCACACTACAGCCTGCATGCCTCAATAAGTCATCCTCCCCTCGCTCTTACTTTTTTACCGTTCATCTAATGAATACACTGAGTATGGCTTTACCAAAACAATCATTGATGGCGAATAAAGTATCCATTATTCGAGTATGTAGATCGGGATATATATATATATATATATATATATATACCCGCGTATCGCAGCGAGAAGTAGTGTGTTAAAAAGCTAGAAAAGAAAAGGGAACATTTTAAAAATAACGTAACATGACTGTCAATATACAGTATTTGTTTTGTGAGTGTTACTGAGTGTTGCTGTCATCAAGGATTTGATTATCATTATTTCTTTCAATCAGGTTCGTATTTGTAGGATGTGTTGTGTTCAAGTTACATTCCGTGTTTGTCAATCGTTGTAAAGATGACAGGTTTCATTCATCGATTCGTTTCTTACTGCATCAATAAACAGCTCGTCTTCTTCTTTATCTGAGACCTGACACACTGCATGCAGGGTTTTTTACACTGTCTTCCTTTAGCGGGACATTGACTTTTTCCAACGTGTGCTTTGTTTTGGATTTATGAATATGCTTGTATGTATCAGGCGCTTCATATTTTTGCTGCCTTTTCAATTGTGTAATTCGGTTTTGTTCAGCGCCTTTGGAACTGTTGCTTTTATCTGTGCACTGCGTCAGTTCACGTGAGCCTCGGTGTACATGCATCAAAGGTTCCCAGCTGTGCTGGTGCCATCTCGTGCTATGTCCATGGCTGTATTTAATGTTACCTTAGTCCTGGCACTTAAAACTTTCTCTCGCAGTTTCGCTGAGTTTGTGTCAAACACCACCCTGACCATCTCATCTTCCTCTCCATAAGCACAGTCCTTCACCCGTGAATATTTAGTGGGAGTTTGCTATTGGATTGCGCTGACGGACGGCCTTATATGGGCAGGCACTAAATTACAAGCGCCAGCGCAGCCTGTCTATGAACTTAATTTAAAGTGTAGGTTTACATCGTGCTTTGTTTCGAGTAGCAGAACTCATGAATATGGTTGTATATGTCACTCGCTCGCTTCTTATTGTTTCGCTGCCTTCTCAATTATGTTTTCAAGCATGTTTTCTTCAGCGCTTTTTTGAGGTCTTCCTGGTTTTCTATGTACTGCGTGATTACGTGGGAGGCGTGATGATGTCACACGAAACTCCGCCCCCACGGCGTTGAAGCTCATCTCCATTACAGTAAATCGAGAAAAACTGCTTCCAGTTATGACCATTACGCGTAGAATTTCGATATAAAACCTGCCCAACTTTTGTAAGGAAGCTGTAAGGAATGAACCTGCCAAATTTCAGCCTTCCACCCACACGGGAAGTTGGAGAATTAGTGATGAGTCAGTGAGTGAGTAAGTGAGTGAGTGAGTGAGTGAGTGAGTGAGTGAGTGAGTGAGTGAGGGCTTTGCCTTTTATTAGTATAGATTACATTAAACAGGCGATGAAGATTGGAAGCTAAGCATCGGCCTTTAATAAATTCAGTTTGATCTTCTGATATTACCGAAGGCAGCACTTTCCCCGTCCTTCTAGCTAGGACTTTGGAAAGTATCTTAACATCATTATTCAGAAGTGAAATTGGCCACGAATGATGTTCATTGTAATAAGTCCTTATTTTGTTTAGGAAGACAGTGATTCATGCAATGGCAAAAAGTTTGAGGTAGAATTTGATTGTCTCTAGCTTCTGTAAATGTTGCTAATAAGAGGGGAGCTAGCTGAGTGGAGAATTTCTTATAAAATTCAACAGGGTAGCAATCAGGGCCTGCTGCTTTCCCGCTCTGAAGTGACTTTATAGCATCCAGTAATTCTGATAGCGCCAGAGGTTTATCCAATTCCTCTGCAATAAAAGTATCTATTTTTGGTATCTGTAATGTATTCAGAAATGCATTCGATTTTATGTTGTCTTCTTTGAACTCAGTAGAATATAAGGTTTTATAGTAGTCTCTAAATGTGTGCATTATATTTTTATGGTCAATGATTTTATCTCTGTGTTGGATATTGCTGGGATTGCATTGCTAACTTCTTGCTTGTGGATTTGTTGAGCTAAGAGCTTATTAGGTTTCTCTCCATGTTCATAGTAATGATGTCTTGATTTAAAAATGAGTTGTTCAGTTTCTTTAGTTGTTAGAGGGTTGAGCTCTGAATGCAGAGCCTGTCTTTTCCTATAAAGAGCCTCTCTTGATCTATTCTAGCAATTTCGCTGGTTAGCTCTGATACTTTCTTGGTATTTGAAAATAATAATATGAAATAATCGGTCCTCTTAAGAAGGCCTTTAGAGTTTCCTAGAGTATTCCTGAAGAGACCTCTGAGGATGCATTTGTCTCTAGAAAAAAAACTGATTTGTTTGGATATATATTCTGTAAAGTTCTCGTCTGCTAATAGAAGTGGATTAAGACACCATCTGCGAGATGAGAATGTGGAGCATAATGATTTTAGCTTCAAGATCAGAGGGACATGGTTAGAAATAACAATAGTGTCGTACTTGCAAGATTTAATCGTATGCAAAAAATTATTATCTATAAAGAAATAATCAATTCTTGAGTAGCAATGAGGCACTGGTGAGCAGAAGGCATATGTTCTTGAGTTTGGGTTTAGAAACCTCCAGGGGTCTGATAAGTTGTGGTCAGTTAAAAACTGTTAGATAGGTCTCCTGTCACAGGGGGGATGACATCTAAAAGTGGATTTAAAACACAATTAAAGTCCCCAGCCATTATAATTTTATGAGTGTTCACATTGGGAATAGATGCAAATACATTCACATTAGGTGCATAAACATTTATCAAAATCACTTTACAGTTAAATAAGTTGCCCATGACAATCACATATCTCCCTTCAGGGTCAGATACTACAGCTGATGCTACAAATGAGGCTGTTCTATGTATAAGAATTCCCGCACCCCTAGTTTTCTTTGTAAAGCTGGAATTGAACATTTGGCCAGTCCAGTCTTTTTCCAGCCGGAACTGATCATTGCTTAATAAGTGGGTCTCCTGTAAAAATACTATTTTAGCATTTAGACTTGTTAGGTGAGAGAATACTTTCTCTTTAATTCATGATTCAGGCCTTTAACATTCCAGCTCACAAAGTTAACTGTCCCATCATGGATACATTGATTCTGAATTTTTGATGTAATTTTGTAGTCTTAATTGGAAGTGACACAGCTTTAACCTTAATTTCCAATTTCCCCAAGAGTTATTGTCATGCAGCCTATTGTTATGTTGGTAATTATAATTATATGGATTTAAAGGATAGAATAGATATAGCTTGCTCTCTTTCTCTCTCCCCCTTATTCCCCAACCCCTCCCATTTTGCCTCCCAACATGAGGCTGGACCCCGCTTCACAAAGTCCCAGTCCTCTGACATACCTAGAGACAGAGCACATCTAAAAACAGAACAAGCCCCACAGCAGCAACATTTGAGGTTTAAAAAGTATACATATCTATTACCGATAAAGTCTAAATACTATAAGCATAAAGTATAATCTTCAACAGTCTTAAAATATTAAGATAGTAAGCCCAGGGAATGGTGTTAAAAAGTGGTCCTGGATAAGCATAGTAAACCCTAATGCAATAATAACAATAAGAATAAACCAAGGGTATGATGTTAAACAGACTCCTTTAGAACAGTAAAAAGACAAAAAAAAACCTTTAATTTCTTCTACACATACGTGTATAATTGTAATTAAAACATAAACAGAACGTGGCAGAGAAGAGAGAAGAATGTATAATTATGGTACCAGTATCGTTGCAAGCAGATCAGACAGCAGGTAATATCTTCTTGCTATGCCATGACAGGATGCAACTCGCTATTGTATGTCAAAAAAACTTTGGGATCAGCTTTCTTAACTCTTTATCTGCTTCCTCCGTAGTGTTAAAGATCTAATGTTTGCCTTCGATATCCACTTGAAGTTTGGCAGGATACAAGAGGCTGTATCTGATATCGGCTTTCCGTAAGCGCTGTTTAATATTATAAAAAAAGGCACGTTTGGGTGAGAAATCAGGGAAAATACGAATGTGGTTATTTTCACATGTAATCTCTTTTTTCTGTCTGAGAAGTGACAGTACATTAAGCTTAAATTGTAATATCTTAAAGCGAACAATTAGAGTCCTAGGTTTAGAGGTATTTTTTTCCACGTATGCGATAAGCTCCCGCTATCTCAGTATCTGATTTAAAGTCGTCTCCAATTTATTTTTGAGAATAGTTTAGCTACAAGTTTCACTGGGTTTGGACTCACGATTCTCAGGTAGACCTTCGATTCTAATATTATTCCTTCTGCATCCATCTTCCAGTGCCGTAAGATTGTCTCCGAGTTTTTTGCATTCGGAACTCGCATCTGTAGCTTTTCCATCGGTGGCAGATGCCGAATGTTCAGCTGTTTCAATTTGAGTCGTAAATGACTGCTTAACGTCTTCCAGCTGATCAGCAAGCGCTCTCAGTTTGGACATATTTTCCTGAATGTGTTCCTCAGCTTTTTCCAGCATACCTTTAAAGGCAGCATCAAACCGATTATACATACGTTTTTCCAAGTCTTTATAATCCTGCCGCAGCTCTTGCATCTCCAGCCTCAGTTTCTCGTTTGTCTTCTCGCCTATCTTGAGCAAGCCATTTATTTCTTTCTTTATATTTTTCTGAATGTCTTTCTTGAGCTTATACTTGAGCTTATTTATCGCCGTGGCCAATGTTGCTATCATAACCTTCAGTTTGGACAGATTGTTTCGGCTTTCGTGCTCCGCGGGTGAAGTGGCAATCCCTGTTACAGCTGATGCTTCCGGCTTGCAAGGAGTAGATGAAAGCGCGGACGGCAAGGCCATTTCCAGTTTCAAGTGATCTTCTGGAATCAGCGCGCTATCTTGACCTGCAGCACTTACACCTTCGCTCCCATTTTCGCTCTCGACTGGAGATGATGGAGTGGAGTAGGATCCTCGGAAGTCTGTGCTTTCACCTGCCTGTTCCAGGTCAGTTTCTGAAAGGCCGTACCTCGCACTTGGACTTGATACCAGTCTAGACTTGGAAGTAACTTTAGGTTTCTTTTCCGTTTCTTTCTGACCCCCTTTTTTGTTACTCATGTTTATATACTTTAGTAGAAACTCCTTGGGTTAGATAAATACAGGATACCTTGGAATAATAAGAAATAAGAGAACAAATAAAGCTGCTGCAACGGAGCTCCGTTTTAGATGTCCATCTCCCGCATCGAACTAGTACTATTAAACTAGTAAATTAAACGATTTTAAGTTTATGATGTTCTACTTTAATGACAAAATAAACTACATGATTAAAGTGGAAATTTCGAGATTAAAGTTTAAGCTTTTTTCCCCACTGTGTCCCTATTTTTTTTTCTTTTCTCTGTACCCTAATAAGCTTTCATATGACACTCAGATGGTGGGCTACAACTCGCCTTTTCAAGACGCCTTTGATATCTTGACTTTGATATATTTTTTATTTTGGGCACTGTGTAACTTTGTGAACTTGAGCTATCGGGTTTCTCCGACACTATGTCACTCGATCAACTTCCTTTTGTTGTTTATACCACTGTTTAAACCAACAAATAGTATGTTTTTCCTTGCCTCCATTTGGTATTCGCTGAAATTCTTCTATTTTCCCGCAAGCTTTTGCCATTGCATTTTCACAGAATGCTGAGCTTAAGGGCTATTTATATTGATTTGCATATTCAAAGAGGTGTAATTCTGGGAGGAGTTGGGGAGTGACAGCAGGGGCATGCATGTGTGTTACTTTTTACGCTGACCAGGATTTATGGAGCGGAAGAATGTGGAACTTGACGTTCACACAGATTTATGCATCTGGAGTTTTTTGTGCGCATGAACATTTCTGCTTTTGTCAGTATGCCATGTTTTAGTGTGAATTCTACACATGGTGTTTTGCATGAGGCTCTAGGTGCCATGCTGAGCCAATGCATCGATGGTGCTGAGCACCCCGTTATTGACCTTAGCCGGAAACTGCTAGACTGGGAGACCAGGTATGCCGCGGTGGAGAGAGAAGCCTTAGTGATTAAATGGGTTATAACCCAATTGAGGTACTACCTATTAGGACGGGAGTTCACCGTAGTTACGAATCATACCGCGCTACATTGGATGTCCATTCATCGGGAGTAACCCCTGTGTTACTAGGTGGCTTTTAGACCTTCAACCATATTGGTTTTCAGTCGTTTTTCGTAGGGGTTCTTTACAGGCTAACGTGGATGCTCTCTCCCGTGTTTACAACCTCTCAATGCAGGCCACCCGACCCCAATGGGTCTGGGCTGAGGGGGGAGGTCATGTCACACATATGCGCTTAGGAGGCAGTCAACAAGCCCGGAGGTAAGTGAAATATCATGACAGAAGGGGTCGATCCATGGTAATAACGCTTCTCTCTCTTTCTTCAGACAAAAAGAAGAAATATAAAATACCTGCAATACTTCCGGATTCCCAAAACGGTGACTGATCTTCACATCCTTCTCTGACTCCCAAAGACAACATCATTTCCGGTGTCCTCATTATAACGTCACTTCCGGTACCCTTGTCACGATGTCACTTCTGGTCCCATCCTAATAACATCACTTCTGATTTCACATCACTTCCAGTTTCAAAAGATGACATCACCTCCGTTTGCCAACCATGACGTCATCTCCTGCCTCCTCACTTCCGTTGCCCATATTTTCTTGTATAAAAACACCATTTTCACATCTGTAAAAGGGTCAATTACTATACAGTATTTTGATGGCAAATTCTGTCTTTTTCTCATTATTGGCCTGTGGACATTATACGGGGATGGTCCCCAACTCTTTTTTATGGTGTTGGTGTCTTCTTGTTTATCACAATGCCCAGTAAACCACAGCATAGGAAATGCACTGCCCATTACATACATTAGTTGTATAATAAGTAGAGGGAGTCATTGCCGACATTAAAGAAACCCAGTCTCCTAAGGAAAAAGACCCTGCTCTGCCCTTCCTTCTCGGGTTCCTCTGTGCTATGAGATCAGTCCAAAGTGACATTAATGTGGACCCCCATGTACTTAAAGGTGTGGACCACCTCTACATCCACTTCCTGAATACTGACCGGAGATCAAGGCTGTTTGGTGCAGTGAAAGTCAATAAACAGTTCCTGGGGTTTGCTGATGTTAAGGTGCAGACAATTCTCTTTTAACCAAGAAACAAAGTTCTCCTCCGATGGCTCTCCTCTGTCTCCTCTCTTTTATCAACATACACCATAAGTTTAGGTGCTTCTGGGCTTATTTTGGTTTTGCGTTGCACAAGCTTGGTGAGGGACGAGAATTTAAAAGGTGTTGATCCCTCTGAGTAAGGAGAGAGTGGCTCAGTGGCTGGCTACTTCAGTGAAGTGAAATTTACTCTTAATAGTCAGTGCAGGCTCCAGAGCTTTCAGGATGATAAGAAGTTGGATTATTCAAGACTGCATCAGAGCCTTATTTTTAAATAGTGCTAAGGCAGGTTTTTTTTTTTTTTAAATATTTTTTTTTTGTTCACATTATTTTTGTACATAGAATGAGTCATCTACATGAAGAATTCAGTGTGTTACATTTCCTTTATTTTTATTTTTTTTTAATGTGTATGCACTGTATATATTCCTGCACCAGAATTTTCTCTTTTTTTCTTCTGGAAAAACCTACCACTGCCTTAATGGATTGCTGTCACTTCGTCAACTCCTGGTCCCAGTCAGTCCTGAATTACTAGTAGGACACCTACCCCTGAAAGTGGCTTGTGGCATTTATGATCCTTGTTTTTTGGGGTTTCCCGAAAAATCCAATTTGACCAGGAAGTACTTCCATTCGGCTATGAACTAGCACTGGAAGTAACACTGGGTCCAACCTTAAAGGAAGCCATCCAGCAGGGCTGGGACAAGGGTGAGGCAACTGAAGCACTTACCTCGGGTGAACAATGGGAAAGGGTGCCAAGTTGATGGAAAATGAAAATGAATAAATTGCAAAAGTAAAAAAGCCAAATGTATGTTGCAATGATCGTCAAATACCTTAAGCAAACTGACAATTCGCTCGATACACTCGTTTCCTCGTATGATATCGCCCTACTACCAACGAAAAGTTTGGGCATATCATGCTCGTTGTACATTAATGTGCATCATTTGTGCAGTGTGCTAGTATGACAATGAGGAGAAGGTATCATTTTAAACACGTTAAACTTTAGGTAAGTTCTATATTATATAAATTTGTAAAAATGTTTCAGTGTATGTTACATTATGTTACGAGTGCAATATTATTTTCCATTTTTATTTGTAATGTAAGTTTCAAAAAATCAGGCAATGACGTTAATTCCAAACCTTAAAACAGCTACAAGTTAAGATCTTTTAAAAATGATTCATGAATATAGTTTAGTTCAGTCCTATCCAAATTTAGAAGTTGCATTGAGAATATTCCTAACACTAACTGTTACTGTAGCTTCTGGTGAAAGAAGCTTTAGAAACTATAAATTATCAAAACATATCTAAGCTCATCACTTGCTCAGGAAAAATTGTCAATTGTGGCAATTTAATCAATTGAACAGGAATTGACAAAACAAATTCATTTTGATAAAATAATTGATGAATTTCCTTTACTAAAAGCAAGAAAGAGAGACAAAGTCACACATGTCCCTGTCCGTATAGAAGGTCCAGCAATTCACACTGTATATCGGGAGAAAAACCAAGCCATGAAGTCCAAGGAACTTTGTGCAGACTTCCACAGAAAAATTGTGGTGAATTCTAGATCAGGGCAAAGATATCATACCATTTGTGAAGCTTTTAATGGTCCCAGAAGCACAGTGAAGGTCACTGTATAACGACAGACACTTTCTAAAACTCACCTGAACTGTTTTTTAACTTCAAAGGAAAACTAATATATGTGGACTATATGACCAAACTGATGTGATATGCCTGTTAATTCTGGTTGTGTGAACACGTCAAGCTGCAGTGTGGTGCAGTATGTGTCTCATTAAAGGCCAAACTGATTGCAATCAAGTGAAAGTACAAGAATGATATCTGCCTCCTAAGCACTGTTCATGATGCAGCAACTGTCAATGTTGCCCGGCACTGTAGTAGGCTACAATAGCACAATAGGTGCCATCGATCATGGTGTCGGCACTGACATTCTACCTTGTCAAGCGCAAGTAACAGAGAAAATTTGACATTTGCCCGAACAGTGCCTATATGTGTTGGTAGCTTTAAAAACACACAACACAAGCACAAGTCTGCATTAGTACCACAGTGGATACAATACTTAACATTTTTACTGTTATTATGCTGACCTTTTGGTATTTACATGTTTCTGTTGCACAGAATAACATTTTTTATCGTTAAAAGAAAATCTACACTTTTGGCTCGCTGTTCCGGGGCTAAACGTCAAACTAAGGAGGCTAATAGAAGTTGAAGGAGACACAGTCATGTAAAAATGTTTTTATATTGGGCATTTATTTAATTATTTTTTCATTGTCTAAAGTACTATTGATATTATTTTGTCTCTATTATTAAATTCAATTACTGAAAAATTTGTAATATTTTAATTCATCTCATGTGTAATACTTATTTTGTTTTTATTTTGTTAAGGTTGGTGTGATTTTATTTTTAATATGTGCAATTTTATGTTCCTATTACTATTGTACTATTACTGTGTTCTGTAATTTTTTTAATGTAAAAATTAACAAATTTATTTTGTTCTCAAAATCAATTATTTATTCATTTTTATTTTAATACTTATTAGTAATAAAAAACTATATATAGAGATGCAAATTTATCCTCCTGCCTCAGGTGAAAATACCTTTAGGCCCGGCCCTGCCGTCCAGCATCCTCCAGTTGAGTCAGAGTTGGGAGGAAGGACGGCAACAATAACTGGGAGTGTGAACAGAGAGAGAAGAAAGAAAGGAAGAAGAATTGTTCTTATGATTTCTTGGGTAACCTTTCGGAACAACCTTTGTGAATTATTTGTATATTAAAAGCCCTTGTTTTGATTCTGTGACTGTATTTGTGTTTGTTGTGTCCAGGGTTTGGGTCTCAGTGGAGTCCCACATCTGTCCCACCAGTATCAGATCAGCACACTTAAGACTGGGTAACAGACTTTAATTGAAATGCTTTGGGTTCCAAAATTGGCTCAAACACATGAAGCAAAATGTAATGTTGCAGGTAACATTTTCAGAAGTGGGTGATAGTAAATGTAGTGTTCTTCAGGGTCACTACTGGTGTGTGTGTGAGTGTGTTTGTAATGGAGGGGCAGGTTTTGTGTCTGTCTTGTGCCTATGCTGACAATACAGACAGACAGGTGGACAGACAGATTGATAGATTGATCGATAGATAAAAGCACTATATAATAGATAGATCCCCACGGGGTCCAAAGTGTGTCCTATAACTGTTCTTTTAATTAGGTTGTTGATTCAGCGGGCCTTTCTTGAAATTATGTTACTTTCCCAGCATGCCACACTGGCCATCACAAAGTGCAGAAGACCTGATGGATGTCACTAACCACATTAGGGTCTGGTCACTTTTGATCTTGAAATGGATAAATCAGGCTTAAGAATTGTTATGTTAAGTTATATTATATTATGTAACTTGTGTCACGCATGCACGATTAGGAGACCACGGATGGATCTTAAAACACGTCGAAGGACGTTCGCCAGCGGGAATGGCCGGGTACTAACCTTGTTTCTTTGTTTTCCAGAACTAAAGACGCTCCGCCATAAAGACCTTGCCCGCAGTACGATCACTTCCGCCCTTCCTCCGCCATCTTCAATGACGTCAGCAGTCCCATCATCCATCACGACTCCTTCCCAGCATTCCTGCACTTCCGGCTCCTCCCATATAAAAATGGCCGCGACGCCTAGTATGGCGTCGCGCATGAAACTTGTTTTGTTTATGTCTGACCGATTTATTTTCTTTGATAAAGTCTGGAGTGTCGACAATATAAGGGGCCGGAAAACCCCAAACCTTTTTGTTGCCTCCTGTTGCATCTTTTACATTGGCGTAGCCGGCTGGATAATTGTCCGATAAATATGTCTGAAGGACAGGACTTGAACTCGGTACTCCAGGGGATGAGTGCCCAAATCGCCGCCCTGCAGCAAGCACAGGCCACGACCAACTGGGAGTTGGAGCAAACGAAGGCCCAGCTGGCCGAGGCCCAGAGAGCAAGACCTGACCCACCGTGCCTCACGCCTCCACCCCTAGTGCCTATGACAGAGGCCGACGATGTCGAATCATACCTCGGCATCTTCGAAAGGACGGCCACCCGGAACGAGTGGCAGCGGTCCGAGTGGGCGTCCATCCTGGAGCCCTACCTGAAGGGACCCGCGCAGCGCGCTTACTACGACCTTCCCAAGGAGGAGGCCGCCAAGTACAATGTCCTGAAACAGGAGATCCTGGCATGCTACGGCATAACGTCAGGCCAGCAGGTGGCTGAATGGAGAACCTGGCAGTTCGACCCGGAGAAGCCGGCCCGAGCGCAGACATTTGATTTCTGGGGAAAGATCGGGCGATGGCTACGGCCTGAAGGCCTCCAAGCCAGAAAAGTGGTCGAGCAGGTGGCCTGTGAGGGCCTGGTTAATGCCCTGCCTAACTTTCTCGCCCAGCAGGTCCGGTGCCATCCATACACGGACATGTCAGGTCTCCTGGAGGTCTTGGAGCGTCAACTAGCGGCCTACCGAGCTGGGGGGTCTGAACGGCAAGCGCGTAAGAACCGACATGGACGGGTGGCCCACCCCGAGCCCTCTCGACGCGCTGCGGAAGCGCCACAAAGAACCAAAGAGAAGCCGGCCTCTCCGCGCTGTTACAAGTATGGGGAGACTGGCCATCTACTACCGACCTGTCCACTCAACACAGCAACGGACCCGATGGACTGCACCTGGGCTTCTAGAGAAAGGCAAGTCCGAACACGGGAGTGGTGTTGTTAAATGGGCACTCGTGGTGGCTTTGTTCGACTCCAGCAGTAACATTACCATTGTTGCTCGCCGTTTCGTGTTACCGCGACAGTGGCTTACGCAGCATTTACAAGTCACCTGTGTACACGGGGAGACCAGGTCGTACCGTTCCGCCCGGTGCTACATTACCTGGAAGGGGCAGGTTTCCAGTTTGATGGTCGCGGTGTTGCCTGAACCCCCCTATTCGGTAATCTTGGGACAAGACTGGTCACAAATTAACAGCGGTAAGATGAACACTGCTCCCGGAGCCTCCTTAGGTCTAGCAATGAGGGGACGAGGCACCCTTCCCGCGAAACATCCACCGGGGAAGGGACAAGCCGGGGAACACTTCCGCCCAGCCCCTCTCAAGATCCACTGAGCAACTTGGACCATCAGTTTCGGTCCACGCCTGCGTCATTTAAAAGAGAACAGTGGAATGACGATTCCCTACAGTTTGCCCGGAATGCAGTTGTTTTTCCTGGTAGCACACACGCTGACGGTTCCATGCCACGCGAGCCCTTCTTTGTTTTAGAAAATGATCTGTTGTATCGGGTGGCAACTCACGAGGGTGAGGTGAGGAAGTTGCTGCTAGTACCACGTACCTTCCGGGGAGAGGTGTGTGAACTAGCGCACGCTAACCTCTTAGGCGCCCAACTCGGGGCCGAAAAAACATTGGAGAGAGTCAAACTCCGCTTTTATTGGCCCGGGATCAACGAGGTGGTCCGGCCCGGAATGTCAGATTCGCCAGATTCCTAGGAGGGACCGGGCTACTCTCATCCCTATTCCATTAATAGACGTTTCCTTTGACAGAATAAGGGTCGATTTAGTGGGACCCCTTGAACCCTCAAACCGTGGCTACAAATACATACTAGTCATGGTTGATTATGCAACCCGATACCCAGAGGCGGTTCCCCTGCGCTCCGCTAATACAAAAAACATCGCGCGGGAATTAGTCAATTTATTTTCAAGAGTGGGTATTCCCAAAGAAGTCCTCATGGACCAGGGTACTCCATTCACTTCGGATACGTTCAAGGAAGTTGCCAGATTACTCCGGATAAAGCACCTAAAGACGTCTGTCTACCACCCCCAAACAGATGGATTGGTAGATCGCTTTAATCAGACGCTCAAACAGATGCTTCGCAAGGTAGTCAGCCCCGATGGCAGGAATTGGGACCAACTCCTACCGCTCGTCCTTTTTGCCTACGGGGAGGTACCCCAGGCTTCCACGGGCTTCTCCCCTTTTGAATTATTGTATGGGCGACAACCCCGGGGACTTTTGGACATCCTAAAAGAGGGCTGGGAGGCCGAGCCCCTGCCCTCCTCTAATGTGTTGGAGTATGTTGCACAACTACGCGACAGGCTCGCAAAAATCAGGCCTATCCTAAAGGATCACGTGACTCGTGCGCAGGCAGCGCAGGCCCGGTGTTACAACCGTAACTCCGTCCTCCGAGAGTTCCGCCCGGGGGATCGAGTGATGGTACTCGTTCCCACCTCCCACTCCAAGCTGCTAGCTCATTGGCAGGGGCCATACGAGGTTAAGGAGAGAAAAGGGCTGGTCGACTATTTGGTTCTCCAACCTAATCGCCGACCGACCGAGAGGATCTATCACGTCAACTTATTAAAGCCTTGGAAAGACCGGGAAGAGTCTCCCAATGCTACTAGGTCCCTCTTCCTATTCGCTGGCGTGAACGCCCTTAACCTCGGGGAAGAGCTGACCCTCTCACAACGGCGGGAGATAACTCAGACTATCCATGCCATCCCTGAAGTGGTGAGCGAGACACCAGGTCGGACCACACTGATTACACACGACATAGTCACGGAACCCAGGATGATCGTCCGGGAGAGGCCCTACCGACTCCCGGAGGCAAAATGCGCCGAAGTGGAACTGGAGGTGCAACGGATGTTGGGTATGGACATTATTGAGGAAAGTAATAGCCCCTGGTCCAGTCCTATCGTCCTTGTTTCCAAGCCAGATGGCTCCTGGAGGTTCTGTAATGACTTTAGACGTCTGAATCAGGTCTCCAAGTTCGATGCCTACCCGATGCCCCGCATTGATGACCTTCTCGAGCGGCTGGGTGCCGCCAGATACTTGACTACCCTTGACATGACGAAAGGGTATTGGCAGATTCCTTTAACGGCATCAGCGAAAGAAAAAACAGCCTTTAGCACCCCTAGTGGTCATTGGCAATACAAGGTCCTCCCATTTGGGCTGCACGGGGCCCCAGCGACCTTTCAACGTCTGGTGGATAGAGTGTTGAAACCCCACCAGTCCTATAGTGCCGCCTACCTAGACGACGTAGTCATCTATTCCGGCACCTGGGAGGAACATCTATGGCAGGTCTTAGCTGTTTTCGCGACAGTGGCTAAAGCTGGCCTCCGTATTAACCCCCGCAAATGTTTCTTTGGCTTAAAGGAGGCCAAGTATTTAGGCTATCTGGTGGGACGAGGACAAATGAGACCACAATGCTCCAAAGTCAAAGACAACCTGGAATGGCCCCGTCCGAGTACCAAGAGACAGGTGCAGACTTTCTTGGGGCTGGCCGGGTACTACCGCCGGTTTGTACCCCGTTTCTCCGAAAGGGCAGCACCCTTGACTAATTTAACAAAGAAAGGTGCTCCCCTCCACGTGGTATGGAACGATGCGGCGGAACATGCATTCAGTGACTTCAAAAAGGCCCTAAGTCTGCACCTGTGTTAAGGACTCCGGATTTTGGAGCTCCCTTTATCCTCCAGACCGATGCTTCGGACACAGGCTTAGGTGCCGTGTTGAGCCAAAGTATCGATGGTGTTGAACACCCTGTAATGTACCTGAGCCGGAAACTGTTGGACCGGGAGACCCGGTATGCGGCGGTGGAGAGGGAAGCCCTGGCCATAAAGTGGGCCGTGACTTATCTCCGGTCCTGTTGGGTCGCGAGTTCACTCTAGTGACTGACCATGCCGCATTGCAGTGGATGTCCCTACATAAAGAGTCGAACCCACGGGTCACCAGGTGGTTCCTGGACTTCCAGCCTTATAAGTACATGGTCACTTATCGCTGCGGCGGCCTTCAGGCCAACGCCGATGCCCTCTCTCATATCCACGACCTCTTGGTTCGGTCCGCCCGGCTTTGGGCTGGGGGTCTTGTCACGCATGCGCGATTAGGAGACTGTGGATGGATCTTAAAACACGTTGTAGGACGTTCGCCGGCGGGGAATGGCGGGGTACTAACCTTGTTTCTTTGTTTTCCAGAACTAAAGACGCTCCGCCATAAAGACCTTGCCCGCAGTACGATCACTTCCGCCCTTCCTCTGCCATATTCAATGATGTCAGCAGTCCCATCATCCATCACGACTCCTTCCCAGCATTCCTGCACTTCTGGCTCCTCCCATATAAAAATGGCCGCAACGCCATACTAGGCGTCGCGCATGAAACTTGTTTTGTTTATGTCTGACTGATTTATTTTCTTTGATAAAGTCTGGAGTGTCGACAATATAAGGGGCCGGAAAACCCCAAACCTTTTTGTTGCCTCCTGTTGCATTTTTTACACTTGTGTAGTTGACAGCAAGCTTTCTTTAAGAATACTACTGATCAGTAAAACAAGCTGTGTGGAAGTGAATTTGCAATGACATTTACAGTTTGCTTTGCAAAAATATTGTATTCACACGATTAGCACATATATTTTCATTTCATCTGTAATGGTTTTTCAACATGTGCTTGGCAAACTCTTTTCTGATGTAGAACATGGAACAGGAACCATCAAGGATGAATTAAGACTTGAATGAATGAAGGCCCCTGAATAGCTTAACTCTTTCATAGACAGTTGATCATACTTTTAACAATGCATCAGGTGGACATTGGGTCATTTAATGCAGAGCAGTACTTTGAACTCTTGATTTCACCACAAAACTCTTTTTGACTCATGTATAATTGGTCATTTAATCGAGCAGGGGTTAGGTGTCCCCCTCATTCATTTCGACTCTCAGATTCTCGATTCTTTCATCAAGCCTTCCACCTCGGTCATTTTGACTTACAGCTATTGGCTTATTAGGCTGTAGATTAAGCCTTAGCTTGCTTTCCAGCACAAGACACTATAAAAAACTCATTTTAAGTGATTTTTGCATTTGGTAAATTTCAAGAATGCATGCAAAATTAATTTTAGGAGCAATTTGGCAAAATTGTATTTAAAAATTATGTGCTGTTTCCTTATCACTAAAGTAGATGTACTAAATTTTCCAAAAAGTCAGCCAAGATCTTGGTCTGAAAATGTCAGCTTCTGCTGCCATCGTTATCATCATCATCATCATTAAAAGGGAAAGGATATCTCACTATGGAACATTAAAGCAAGGTGTTTCCAGTAAATCTATAACAGCCACTACGATTATTCAGAGGAAATTGCCTGAAGTCAAAAGAATCCATGAGAGTCATCATGGTGGAGTGACAAATCTATGTTATCAAACATGATTGACAATTTAAGACACAAGGAATAGGGATGCATGACTACTTTATTAAAATTTGACTACATTTTTTTTTTTTTTTAATGATTAAAGTCTTGAGTGGATTCCTGGTGTCTCTTCATCTGAGAAGATAAAAGAAACAAAGATGAATGAGCAGATTACAACAAACATAACAATTAAACATTCTGTCCAAAGACTGAAGGAAATCCAATGGACAAGAAGGTCAGTTGTCTGCAGAGGAGATAAGACTAAAGCGCCAAGATGGGTTATGACACACAAGAGAAGATTTTTCACAAACTTAAGCAGAAAAGAGTAAATCAATTCACACAAAATAGAATTTGCAGAGACCCTCAGTGTTTCCCTAAACAAAGAAAATTGTGAAATCCAGTGGATTGAGAAAGTATTCAGACATCCTTATTGTTTGCACACTTTATTGTGTTGCAGATTTCACTTTAAATGGGTAAATTTGCCGTTTTTGTCCATCATTCTACTCTCAGTAACCCCTGAAGATAAAGTGAAGACACGTCTTTAGAACAATTTGCACATTTTTTGAAAATCTAATTTCTCATGTTTGTAAGTATTCAGAGCCGTTGCTGGGGCACCCCTAATTGTGCTCAGATGTTTCCTGTTTGCTTTAATTTTCTTGAGATGTTTCCAGAACTTGACTGGAGTCCACCTGTGGCAAACTGAATTGGTTGGACATCGTTGAGAAAGTCACACGTGTCCCTGTCCGTATAGAAGGTCCAGCAATTCACACTGTATATCGGGAGAAAAACCAAGCCATGAAGTCCAGGGAACTTTTTGTAGACTTCCACAGAAAAATTGTGGTGAATTCTAGATCAGGGCAAATATATCATACCATTTGTGAAGCTTTTAATGGTCCCAGAAGCACAGTGAAGGTCACTGTATAACGACAGACACTTTCTAAAACTCACCTGAACTATTTTTTAACTTCAAAGGAAAACTAATATATGTGGACTATATGAGCGAACTGCTATGATATGCCTGTTAATTCTGGTTGTGTGAGCACGTCAAGCTGCAGTGTGGTGCAGTATGTGTGTCATTAAAGGTCAAACTGATTGCAATCAAGTGAAAGTACAAGAATGATATCTGCCTCCTAAGCACTGTTCATGATGCAACAACTGTCAATGTTGCTCGGCACTGTAGTAGGCTACAATAGCACAATAGGTGCCATCGATCATGGTGTCGGCACTGACATTCTACCCTGTCAAGCGCAAGTAACAGAGAAAATTTGACATTTGCCCGAACAGTGCCTATATGTGTTGGTAGCTTTAAAAACACACAACACAAGCACAAGTCTGCATTAGTACCACAGTGGATACAATACTTAACATTTTTACTGTTATTATGCTGACCTTTTGGTATTTACATGTTTCTGTTGCACAGAATAACTTTTTTATCTTTAAAAGAAATTCTACACTTTTGACTCGTTCCAGGGCTAAACGTCAAACTAAGAAGGCTAATAGAAGTTGAAGGAGACACAGTCAGAGCAAAGAGAATGACACACTTATATCTCATACTCAATTCCTTACCATGATGAACAGTGGGCATTGCCGTCATAGTCTGTAAGAAAAGTAAAGTGTTAAAATGACAAACTCTGAAAAGGAACTGTCCAAATTCTGCCGAGGAATAAAATAAACAAAAATAAATTGAACATATTTGACCGAAAGCTTCTACACTTCAAGTGGACACCAAAAAGTATGATAATTATGAGACCCAGAAAATTCATCAACGACTAGAGAATCATTACTGCTGTTACTTATTACAGAAGCTCACACTTTTGTATTTTTGATTGGCCTACAGAACGTTCTTCAAACAAAAACTCATATCCCTGACAATTATACAATTATATATTACATTATTACTGCACTGTCTTATATTATCTTTTCTATGTACTGTAATTTTCAGTTTTAAGCATGTTCTACTAAGTAACAAAAATGCTCAGTTGTGCTGTAAAGTAAAATGACAATAAAGTTGAATTGAATTGAAAAAATGAGACATGGGAAAACTAAAGAAACATTTTAAAATGTCTTGGCTCACAGGGGCATCAGTGTAAGCAAAGATGCCCAGAAATCCCTTACCCTAACACTAACCATAACCCCATTGCCACCACTTTTCACTCCTCTGAGGAAATACAAAGGCATTCCCAGAACAACTGAGTGGTATAATTGTTGAAAATTTCTGGGGAGGTTAGGGTTACAGAGCTGAAACATGGGGAGGTCAGAGTTCAAAGGGCTAAACTCCTAATCCAAATTCTTTAAGTCTGAAAACTTTATATTCTATATATAGCCAGCAGCCATACCACTTCCACTTCAAAACAGATAATCCACTTGAAGCTTAGCATGTTGTGGCCCAGCCAGTATTTGGATGGAAGACCAAGAAGGAAAAGCTTGAGGTGCTGATAGAAAAGATGTTAGAAAGACCATCGAGGGCACACACCCTGCGGTCTGAGGGTGGATCCCTATGCCCCAGAGCAGACTGATACACTGTGCTGTAAAAATGGTACCATCCTTCGAAAGAGATGTAAAACCGAGGTCTTGACTCACTATGGCCATAAAAGATTCCTGGACAAGAATCCTAGTTTCCTGTTTAAATTGCCCATCATGACCTGTTTATTCTGACTTCTTAATCATCACTCGCCTCTCACCCCTTCACCATCTAATAACTAAAGTGTGGTGAGCATCCTGGCACAAAATGGTTGCCGTTGCATTATCCAGGTTGTGCATTCAGGGTGGTTGAAGTTCCCATTCTCTATGTAAAGCACTTTGAGCGTGTTGAAAAGCGCTATATTCGTTAAATTTAATGTCTTCTTTTTAGATAGGAACTGCGCAAGAATTTACACAAAAACAAAGTAGACATTGGAAATTTTGACAGTGATTCAAAGACTAGTCAGTCCAAAAAAATAAAAGAGTAAGGATCAAGAAAAAAAGCAGAGTCAAAGGGCAAAACAATAGTCAAAACCGAAAGTCAAAAATAGACAAACGTCAAAGCCAAATCGTAAAACAACTAAAGTCAAAAAGAGAAGCTCTGTATCAAAATGCCGGTAATCATAATTCAAAGTAAGTAGTTTGGTCCAGTGTGACTAATTTAACGTGGTCTTTATACCAGTAAGGCGATGGCATCACATGTGGCACAGTTCTGGTGCATCATGGGAAATCCCCATGAAAACGCATGACAGAAATACATATGTCACTCTCAAAACAAAATGGCTTTGGAAATGAGTAATGAAAGATTGAACTTTTAAACTGAAACTCTGAAACATAATTCTGACTGCAGAATTGGACTCTTTGGTTGTTAACATGTTTCAGCTTCTGGGAAACCCAAGAAAAAAGAATCTCAAATGACAGTGGGCATGTGCCCTGACAGTGAGATGGCAGGTAAACTTAAAGCAGAACTGGGAGATGAGCATAAAGACAGAAAAAAGGGTCAAAGCCGGGAGATCAAAAATAGCCAAAGTGTAAGACAAAATCTGCGGTGGTCAAAATTACAAGCGAGAAGTTAAAACAAATTTTGTGAGAAGACTTTTAGCAGACGTTTTTAAAAGAGCTCTGGTATCTGCAGATCGGAAAAGGAAGACAACCCCTAGCTGACTTTGTATGCTACTGCACCGATTACAAACAGGTCATGACTGTTGAGGCCACTCCCCTATATATATATATGGGACCTAATGATGGGTATTTAAAATGGTGGCAGTCACGTACCTAAAATGGCATCCAAGACA
>NC_053156.1:300125318-300140318 GCF_016835505.1 Polypterus senegalus
TTTCACGTCTTTCACATATACTCAGGGTGAACCTGCTCTCATCTGTGAAAAGCACGGGCCGCCAGTGGTGGACCTGCCAATTCTGGTATTCTATGGCAAATGCTAATTGAGCTCCCCGGTGCTGTGCAGTGAGCACAGGGCGCAGTAGACATTTGGGTCCTCAGGCAACCCTCATGAAGTCTGTTTCTGATTGTTTGGTCAGAGACATTCACACCAGTGGCCTGCTGGAGGTCATTTTGTAGGGCTCTGACAGTGCTCATCCTGTTCCTCCTTGCCCAAAGGAGCAGATACTGGTCCTGCTGATGAGTTATGGACCTTCTATGGCCCTCTGCAGCTCTCCTAGAGTAACTGCTTGTCTCCTAAAATCTCCTCCATGCTCTTGAGACTGTGCAGGGAGACATAGCAAAACTTCTGGCAATGACACGTAACGATGTGCCATCCTGGAGAAGTTGGACTACCTGTGCAACCTCTGTAGGGTCCAGGTATCACCTCGTGCTACCAGTAGTGACACTGACTGTAGCCAAATGCAAAACTAGTGAAGAAACAGTCAGAAAAGATGAGGAGGGAAAAATGTCAGTGGCCTCCACCTGTTAAACCATTCCTGTTTTGGGGGTCATCTCATTGTTGCCCCTCTAGTGCATCTGTTGTTAATTTCATTAACACCACAGCAGCTGAAACTGATTAACAACCCCCTCTGCTATTTAACTGACCAGATTAATATCCCATAAGTTTCATTGACTTTATGCTATACTCTGATTGAAAAGTGTTCCTTTAATTCTTTTGAGCAGTATATATATACCGTATTTACTCCTGTACCACGTGCCCTCGTATAAGACACGCACCCTAATTTTTACAAAGAAAATCGGGAAAAAATCTTTTGTCCCGTGTACGACATGCATTGTGATTGTATAGGAAGCAAGTGAGGTTGGAATAAGACACCGATGTGAATAACTGTAATGGAGAATAATTATGTCTTGTTTAATTCTTTCTGCACATGATACAGTATATTGTACTAACTGTAAGCAGTACCCCTACTGCTGAACGTTCAGTGTTTGTCACACCATGCTGCAAAAGGTGGAAATGTCAAATAGCCCTGTGAAATGAGAAGAGAAAGAACCGTATAAAGAAAATCGGTAAAGGACTATAACGGCAAGTGGAAAATTAATGTGCTCACCAGAATATTCCAGTTTAATCATCATCCTCCGATTCGCTGCTGGATTTGCCACCGCTACTGACGTCCCATACGGTACACTGCTGCTTCTCTCTGCGTCCCGTGCGTACTGGGACACTCTTGTCTCCGACTGCATTAACAGTAGTGTTTGAGGGGTTCTCAAAATAAACTGGCATTTGATCAGCATTACAGATTTGCCCCATTAAATACATTTTCTGCTGCCTCAACTGAATAACGTATTTTTGGAAAGCTAGCTTTCTTCATATGCGTCTGGTAGACACTGTGAAATGGTCGTGCGTCGTCTTATTGATAAGCCATTCCTTCTCATGAAACACGTACCCCATCCATGGCTTGCTTTGAACTGAGTGATGGGTATTCCACCTTCTTTCACTATATCACGAGCTTTCACCTGAATCATTTCCGTGGACACTGCATATCCAAGCTGACGCCTGCCTTGAATGTAATCAGCGAGTGCAACTTCAACTTATGGGAACTGGGCACGTTTTCCGCGAAATGCCCATCTGTTTATGTTGCATGACGAAAGTTTATCTTTCTTCTGTCGCCAACCTCGAACACATGACTCTGGAACACCGTACTTGCGACCTGCTGCCCTATTTCCTATCTTCTCTGCTTCCAAAATCACTTTTAGTTTCTCTCCCGCCAAGAAGGAGCGTAAACGCTACTGTCCATGCTGAATGACGACGCCAAACTGATTCAAAAACAAACCTACCTTCCTACCATATTCCTCGTGTATAACGCGCACCATTTCCTCGTTTATGACGCGCACCTGATTTTCTAATGCTCATTTTTGGGAAAAGAAGTGCGCGTGGTACATGAGTAAATACGGTATATGTATATCTATACTAATAAAAGGCAAAGCCCTCACTCACACACTCACTCACTCAATGACTCACTCACTCACTCACTCATCACTAATTCTCCAACTTCCCGTGTAGGTAGAAGGCTGTAATTTGGCAGGCTCATTCCTTACAGCTTACTTACAAAAGTTAAGTAGGTTTCATTTCGAAATTCTACAGTACACATAACGGTCTATAACGATCAACTGCGTCCGCCATGTTGAACTTTCTTATTTATGGCCCCATCTTCACGAAATTTGGTAGGTGGCTTCCCTGCGCTAACCAAAATCGATATAATGCGCACTTATTTCGGGTGGTATGACACCACTGCCGCCCGCCATATTGAACTTTCCAACGTTACTAATTCACCAACTTCCCGTGTAGGTAGAAGGCTGAAATTTGGCAGGCTCAATCCTTACAGCTTACTTACAAAAGTTAAGCAGGTTTCATTTCGAAATTCTACGCGTAACTGTCATAACGGTCAACAATTTCCGCCATATTGAACAATCCAACGTCACTAATTCTGCAACTTCCCGTGTAGATAGAAGGCTGAAATTTGGCAGGCGCATTCCTTACAGCTTGCTTACAAAAGTTAAACAGGTTTCATTTCAAAATTCTACGCATAACGGTCATAACGGTTGACAATGTTTGCCATATTGAACTTTCTTATTTATGGCCCCATCTACATGAAATTTGGTAGGCGGCTTCCCTGCGCCAACCGAAACTAATGTACGTACTTATTACGGTGGTAAGACGCTACTGTCAGCCGCCATATTGAACTTTCCAACGTCACTAATTCTTCAACTTCCTGTGTAGGTAGAAGGCTCAAATTTGGTACTTATTTCAGTGGTATGATGCCACTGTCGGTCGCCATATTGAACTTTTCAACAGTCTTTGTTACTTATGAGCCTATCTTCAAGAAATTTGGTACGCGGGTTCCCAACGCTAACTGAATCCTACTTACCTACTTACGTACATATATACAGTAATCCCTCGCTATATCGCGCTTTGACTTTCGCGGTTTCACTCTATCGCGGATTTAAATGTAAGCATATCTAAATATATATCATGGATTTTTCGCTGGTTCGCCGCTTTCTGCGGACAATGGGTCTTTTAATTTAGGTTACATGCATCCTCAGTTTGATTGCCCAGTTGATTTCATACAAGGGATGCTATTGGCGGTTGGCTTAAAAGCTACCCAATCAGAGCATGTATTACATATTAACTTAAACTCCTCAATGCTATAAGATATGCTTCCCACGCGGTGCTTGTTTGCTTCTCTCTATCTTTCTCACTCTCTCTGCCTGACGGAGGGGGTGTGAGCAGAGGGGCTGTTTGCACAGAGGACACGGACGCTCTTCTACAAAATGCCGCTTTATCGCGGTGCTTCTGTATACTTAAAAGCATGTATTGATTTTTTGATTGTTTGCTTTTCTTTGCGAGCGCTCTCTCTGACATTTTCTGCTCCTGACGGCGCTCCTTTAAAGATAAGATATGTTTGCATTCTTTTAATTGTGAGAAAAGAACTGTCATCTCTGTCTTGTAATGGAGCACAGTTTAAACGTTTGACTAAAGGGTGTTATTTCATGTCTAGAGGGCTCTAATAATGTTAACAGTGTGGGAGAGTGTATAAGGGCTTAAAATATATAAAAATAACCATACAAACATATGGTTTCTACTTCGCGGATTTTCACCTATCGGGGGTCTGGAGCATAACCCCGCGATCGAGGAGGGATTACTGTGCGTCCATAGCCTGCAGCTCGGTCAGCGTGTGAGGCGGCATTGGGTCCCCCATCCCAACGCCTCCTACGTTGTTGGCTGCCTGCCTATATAAGGCCGTCCGTCGCTCCAGTCTCTACATTCCCTTCCTTGCTTCGCCACGGAATTCACGTCTCCCTGCTGATAACTACAGCCTTTTTATTTAATCCACGGCTTCTCTGCTGTTTTATTGTTCATTTATTGTGATTATAGATATTATGTAGGTATTTTAGACTAACTTTACATTGTTCAGGTACCCATTTCCTTTATCATTCCAACCGTACCCCCATTAACATGTCTATCGAGGTGATCACCATCGATCAAAGAACTGTCACTTACCGAGTGGTTTCCATGCCCGGAGATAGCACCTACCTTTTCCATTCTCTTTGTTACATATTGCACGGCCATATCAGGCTCACTCTTGATATCCAGAGGAACATTGTGTCTTATGTATTGAATGACTGGGACAGGTTCAAGGTGTGGACTGATGACGGTACAGGAGATAATTATTCTACACAAGAGCACTAGAAGAGTGAAATGCTTAAGCCTTTCACCTATGCATCTGCATGTGAGTTGATGGCTGCCGGTGAATTATTCGGTTGTTGCTTTCAAGTGTACCAAAATGGTCAAATATTTTACACCTTTCGACAACCACCAATGCCTCTTAAACATCTTAGATTGACAGGTGACGATTTCAGTAGTGGACACTTTGATGTTTATGAATGTTTAAACTCTCAAAAGCTGGATGTAAAGTTATCGATGAAACCGGTTGTATACAACGCTTGACAGATGACGAATGTTTCTTCAACACAAGTCCTACAAATACTGTCGTAATTGAAACAAACCATGAAACTCAAACCGATTAAGATAGCAGCAATCCAAGCTGTGAGATCTGAAACAAGATTACTGTTCACATGGCCAACTGTATGTTACATGCTCAAGAGTAAGCTCAGCGCACAGCTTGGTCATATTACAACCAGAGGGCCGAACTCACAATGTGGTATACAAAGAGATCCTTAACAAATAATTATTGGTATATTTTCCCTCAGTTTAAAAAGGTTTAATTTTCTTCTTAATAAAACTTTTAAGGCAGTACTTCTGTGGGAAGTGTGGTATTTACTAGTTATATATATATATATATATATATATATATATATATATATATATATATATATATATATATATATATATATATATATATATATATATATATATATATATACTAGCAGAATACCCGATGTCTTCAAGTGAGTAGTATATTAAGAAGGTACGAAAAGAAAAGGAAAAATTTGAAAAACAACGTAACTTGATTGTTAATGTAATTGTTTTGTCATTGATATGAGTGTTGTTCTCATATCTATCTATCTATATATTTATATATATATCTCTATCTATCTATCTATATATATATATATATATATGTTGTTCTTATATCTATCTATATATATATATATATATATCTATATATATATATATATATATATATATATATATATGTTGTTTTCATATCTATCTATATATATATATATCTATCTATCTATATATATATATATATATATATATACCAGCTTGGCAGAGAAGTAGTGTGTTAAAGAAGGAAAGAGAAAGAAAAGGAAACATTTTGAAAATAACGTAACATGATTGTCAATGTAATTGTTTTGTCACTGTTATGAGTGTAGCTGTGATATATATATATATAGCAAAATACCAGCATAGCGATGTCATGTGTTAAAGAAGTTATGAAAAAGAAAAGGAAACATTTTAAAAATAATGTAACATGATTGTCAAAGTAATTGTTTTGTGTATTTGGCGGCAGCGTCACAAAGTTTTTTTCGTCTAGCTGCATCAGAAAATGTACCACAACGTCTGACACGCCTCCTTTTTAGTGTTTTCTCACAGCTTGGATTGCTGCTGTCATATATATACACACACACACACACACACACACACACACATACATACATATATATATACACATACATATCTTCATATCTACATATCTATATACATATCTACATATACACACACATATATATATATATACATACCTATCTATATCATATATACACATACATACATACATACACACACACAAATTATATATATGTGTGTATGTGTGTAATGTAATGTGTGTATATATATATATATATATATATATATATAATGTAGATAGGGGTGTGTGTGTGTGTATATATATATATATATATATACACATACATACATATATATACACATACATATACTTGTGTGTATGTTTGTATGTGTCTATATGTGTGTGTATAGCTTTGGTCACTGAGTGCAAGGGAAAAATAATAGTCTATAAGTTATTAAACAGTAAAACATTAACGTTTTAAGAAGTACAGGTACATTGAGTACTACTGGAGTGGTTGTGGGTAAACTACATTTTAAAGACTGTGTAACACAACAGGTAAGTAACTAACAGCAGCTAAAATGTATATGGATCATCTCTCGGTAGTAGATCCCTTTTGAAAGGCGCTACACGACGGCTGTGGTATAGAAATTACATTTTCTATGTGAACGTTCAAATTTGTGCCTCTGGTAATGTGCCTTACCGGCATTTAAAGAAAATTAGTTTTGTGTCCTCTGCAGTGTTAAGAGAGAAAGGCTTTGGTTTGGGATAAAAGGAAAAAGGTGTAAAGAAAGGAAAGTTGCCTTTTTCTTTTATATAGTATAGAGAGATGTGTTGCGCTGGCGTTATGATGCCTTTTGTGGACAGTCGCGGTGGGTCTTGTGTAGACTGGTGAGACGTCCCGCCATTAATCAGCTGTGATGGCACTGTCAGTCCTCCACTCGTGTGCGTGTTTTCATAATCCGAGGTGAGGAGCTCATAATCATTATCGTGCAAAGAAAGTGTAAATCGCCTTAATATTATTTTTCCGTGGTGTAGAAAAGGGGTCCGTGTTTGCACTTGTCTGGGCTATAGCGCAGGGGGAGGATGAAAAAAATTAAAAGTGCTCACTTTGACTTAAGGCAGAAGCGCAGTCAGCGTCTCAAAGGCCGGCACAGCTATGCGCGCGCTGGCTGCTCGACTTTTGCTGGGCAGGAGACCCCAGTTTTTGCAGACACGTTCATGATATCAAAAGTCTCAGCTCTTTGGAGGTCATTCATATATTATATATATAGCAAAATCCCCAGCGTCTCAGCGGAGAAGTGTGTTTAAAAAGTAATGAAAAGAAAAGGAAACATTTTAATAATAAGCGTAACATGATTGACATTGTCATGAGTGTTGCTGTCATATATATGCCTGCCTAAATAAGTCACCCTCGCTTTGTTCTTTACTTTATTTACCGTTCATTTAATCATGGCTATTGGCGGAAAAATTATAAAATGGAAGGAGGATGGCTTTACCAAAACAATTATTGATGGCGAATCGATTATTCATAAAGCTTGAATTGGTGATGTTTTTTCTGTGTTAACCTCATATTTTTCATACTTCTTCTCAAACTAAGGTGTGCGAGGGTAAAATGAATCGGGATGCGCTGATCAACGTAATCGGTGTACAGTACCAGGAAATCATGCATTGACAAAAGCTCCCCTTTGCTTGTAATGCAAAGTGTGATTAAATGCATTATTTTTAGCGTTATGGAGCACATGCATCGAAGCTTCTCAGCTGTGCTTGTGCTAAGAAAAGGAAAGATTTTAAAAATAACGTAACACGATTGTCAATGTGACCTTTTTGTAAGTAGTGCCTGGAGGATTCAGTGTGGAGAAACTCTATAGAGACAGCGTGTGTATTAACTTGTGGATTTTTCTGTGAGTATTTGGTGGCAGTCTGACAAAGTTGCGGAGCGGCATTAGCCTTGTGAGCTCAGCTCAGACCGAAATTAGATGAATGGGAGGGAGATGATGGCGTGACTCCCCAACCCGCCTTAACTGTCAATCCCCCACAAACACAGTCTCTAAATTTGCATAAGCACACCCCTTCACCTACAATTTTAACTTAGTTACAAAGTGATCAAAACTGTGATCGTTTATATCCTGCGTCCTCTTATTAAACTTGTATCCCGCATTACCTGTGGGCATGTGAAAGCGCCAGTAGCCTGTCTATGAACTTAATTTAAAGTTTAGGTTTACACCTTGCTTTCTTTCCGAGGCAGCAACACTCATGAATATGGTAGTATATGTCACTTTCCGCTCGCTTCTTATTGTTTTTCGCTGCCTTCTCAATTATATAATGCATGTTTTCTTAAAGCGCTTTTGGAGGTCTTCCTGGTTTTCTACGCTGCGTTGACAATCAGTTCCGTGATTCACGTGAGGCGTGATGATGTCACACGAAACTCCGCCCTTCCAGCTCAACTCCATTACAGTTAATGGAGAAAAATACCTTCCAGTTATGACCATTAGGCGTAGAATTTCAAAATGAAACCTGCCCAACTTTTGTAAGTAAGCTGTAAGGAATGAGCCTGCCAAATTTCAGCCTTCTACCTACACGGGAAGTTGGAGAATTAGTGATGAGTGAGTGAGTGAGTGAGTGAGTGAGGGCTTTGCCTTTTATTAGTATATATATATATATATATATATATATATATATATATATATATATATATATATATATATATATATATATATGTAAAAAATACACAAAACAAGCATAACGGTTTGGGGTTTCCAGCCCATTATAGTGTAGAAATATCACAAAATATGGTACAGATATCATCAACGGTCAGTACGTGATTGTATCACACAGTCAACCGCCTAAAGATGGCAGAGTAGGAACATTTATGGAGGAGGGACTGGAAGAAGAGAGGTATGCTGGGTAGGAGCCGTGATGGATGGTGGGATTGCTGACATTACAAGGAGTAAACAGAGGAAGGGCGGAAGTAGTGTAGTGCGGGTAGTGATGCAGGCAGATTCATGGCGGCGGTTCGTCTTTCTTTCTGCAGGAAACAAAAAGAGAAAGGTTAGTACCCCGCCACTCCATCCTGGCATATGATTTTGCGATATCATTTGGGTCCGTCCACGGCCCCCTATTCGCACGTGCGTGACATGACCCCCTCCTCAGCCCAGACCCGTCAGGTCGGGCGGACCGAACAGACAGGTCGTGGAGTCGGGAGAGTGCATTGGCATTGGCCTGAAGGTTGCCCCGACGATAAGTGACGGTGAACTTGTAGGGCTGCAGGTCCAGAAACCACCTAGTGACTCGGAGATTCGACGCCTTATGCAGTGCCATCCACTGAAAAGCAGAGTGATCAGTCACCAGAGTGAACTCACGACCCAACAGGTAATACTGCAGATGAGTCACCGCCCACTTAATGGCCAAGGCTTCCCTCTCCACTGCCGCATACCTGGTCTCCCAGTCCATCAATTTCCGGCTCAAGTACATCACAGGGTGCTCTACACCATCAACGCTTTGGCTCAACACGGTGCCCAGGCCTGTGTCCGAAGCATCGGTCTGGAGAATAAAAGGCAGACAAAAATCAAGGGTTTTTAATATTGGTGCCGAGGTTAGGGCCTTCTTCAAGTCACTGAATGCTCGTTCCGCCTTGTCATTCCATACCACATATAAAGGAGCGCCCTTCTTTGTCAAGTTAGTCAAGTGTGCTGCCCTTTCAGAGAAGTGGGGCACGAACCGGGGGTAGTACCCTGCTAGCCCTAAGGAAGCCTGCACCTGTCTCTTGGTATTCGGACGGGGCCATTCCAGGATGTCTTTTACTTTGGAACATTGTGGTTTCACCTGTCCCCGTCCCACTAGGTAGCCTAAATACTTGGCCTCCTTCATGCCGAAGAAACATTTACGGGGATTGATGTGGAGGCCAGCCTTCGCTAGTGTCGCGAGGACAGCAAATACCTGCAATAGATGTTCCTCCCAGGTGCCGGAATAGATGTCTACGTCATCCAGATAGGTGGCACAATAGGACTGGTGGGGATTTAGCACTATGTCTATCAGACGTTGGAAGGTCGCTGGTGCCCCGTGTAGCCCAAATGGCAGGACCTTATATTGCCAATGTCCACTAGGGGTACTGAAGGTAGTTTTTTCTTTGGCAGATGCCGTTAAGGGAATTTGCCAGTACCCTTTAGTCATGTCCAGGGTAGTCAAATATCGAGCCATACCCAATTGTTCAATGAGGTCATCCACCCAGGGCATCGGTTAGGAATTTGGAGACCTGGTTAAGACGTCTAAAGTCGTTACAGAATCTCCAAGAGCCATCTGGCTTGGAAACGAGAACGATAGGACTGGACCAGGGACTATGGCTTTCTTCAATAATGTCTATGTCCAACATGCGTTGGACTTCAAATTCCACCTCTGTGCGTTCTGCTTCTGGGAGGCGATAGGGTCTCTCCTGGACTACCAAGCCGGGTTCTGTGATGATGTCGTGCTCAATCAGTGAAGTACGGCCCGGTGACTCGCTCACCACTTCGGGGGTGGACAGGATCGTTTGTTTTAACTCCTGTCACTGTAGGGGCATTAGGTCTGGTCTGAGGTTAAGGACTGGAGTGCAAGCAAAAAGGGAGAGGGTCCTACCAGGGCCAGGAGCTTTGTCTCTGTCTTTCTGTCCCCCCTGGCCATTGAACCTTACTCTTATTCGATGTTAATGTTGATTTATTTTGTTTTATAATTGTGTCTTTCATTTTTCTATTCTTTAATATGTAAAGCACTTTGAGCTACTGTTTGTATGAAAATGTGCTATATAAATAAATGTTGTTGTTGTTGTTCCATGGTTTTAACAAATTCACGTGGTATACCCTCTCGCTCGGCCGACGATTAGGCTGTTTTACCAAATAATCGAAGTCCCTTTCTTTCCTTAACCTCATATGGCCCTTGCCAATGAGCCAATAGTTTGGAGTGGGAGGTGGGAACGAGCAGCATCACTTGATCCCCAGAATGGTATTCCCGGAGAGTCGAGTTGCGGTTATAACACCGTGCTTGCACACGAGTCATGTGATCTTTTATGAGGGGTCTAATTGCGCCACATACTCTAATACATTCATGGAGGACAGAGCCTCAGCTTCCCATCCTTCTTTTATTATATCCAAAAGTCCCCAAGGCTGGCGTCCATATAACAGTTCAAAAGGGGAGAAACCCATAGAGGCCTGGGGTACCTCCCGATAAGCAAAAAGCACGAGAGGCAAGAGCTGATCCCAGTTCCTACCATCCGCGCTGACTACCTTGCGCAGCATCTGCTTGAGAGTCTGATTGAACCGTTCTACCAACCTGTCTGTTTGCGGGTGATAGACAGATGTCTTCAGATGCTTAATACGGAGTAACTTGGCAACCTCCCTGAACGTATCCGAGGTAAAGGGTGTACCCTGGTCTGTAAGAACTTCTTTGGGTATACCCACCCTAGAAAATAGGTTGACCAATTCCCGTGCAATGTTTTTCGTGTTAGCAGAGCGCAGCGGAACAGCCTCTGGATATTGAGTCACGTAACCAATATATATTTATGGCCACGGTTCGAGGGCTCTAGGGGTCCTACAAGGTCTACCCCTATCCTGTCAAAGGGAATGTCAATCAGGGTTATTGGAACGAGAGGAGCACGGTCCCTCCTAGGTATCTGGCGGGTCTGACATTCGGGGCAGGACTGACAGAAACGTTGGACCTCCTCATTAATTCCGGGCCAATAAAAACGGAGCTTTATTCTCTCTAAGGTTTTCTCGACCCCGAGGTGGGTGCCAAGGAGGTGGGCATGAGCTAGTTCGCAAACCTTCCGCCGGAAGGTATGCGGTACTAGCAACAACTTCCGTACCTCGCCCTCTTGTGTCGCAACTTAATACAACAGATTATTTTCTAAAAAAAAGTATGTGGTATGGGACTGTCAGCCTGGCGGCTAACAGGATAAACAATAGCATTCCGGGCAAACCAGGAAATAATCATCATTCCACTGTTCCCTTTTAAATGACGCAGGCGTGGATCTGAACTGATGATTCACGCTGGCTAGAGGATCTTGTGACTCGGGGAAAATACTGGTTTCTTGGCTCGTGCCCTCCCCGGCGGATACTTCCAGGTCAGGGTCCGTCACCTAAGTTTCTTCCCCCCGGGTTTCTACGTTATCACTGTCTGCCTGAGTGCACGGCGTGGGAGCCACGGGGAGGGTGCCCCGCCCATCCATACCCAGAGCCAACGAGGCCCCAGGAGTGGTTGTTATTTTACCGCTGGTTTTATATGACCAGTCGTGTCCCAAAATCACTGGAAAAGGGGGCTCAGGTAACATGGCAACCGACAACCGACTCAAGTTTCCAGGCGATATAACACTCCGCGGAACAATATGATCTGGTTGTACCATGTTTACAAGTGACTTGTAATTGTTGTTTTAGCCACTGTCTGGTGGTAAAATATAACGGTGAGCTACAATGGTTATGTTGCTGCCGGAATCAAATAGAGCCACAACCGAGTACCCATTCACCAATACCACTCCCCTATTAGGGATAGCCAGAGGGTGTGACAGAGCACAGTACCTTTCAGCAGTGGACCAAGTGCAGTCCATAGGCTCGACGTTGAGTGGACAGGCTGGTAATAGATGTCCGGCCTTGCCACACTTGAAACAGTGCAGAGAGGCCGGCTTTTCTCTGGGCTTCATCAAGGCTTCCGCAGCGCAGCGAGTGGGCTCAAGCGTGACGGCACGACCCTGTTGGGCCCCGCGAGCTGACCTTTCTGACCCCCCGGTTCAGTGAACCGCGAGCTGACCGCTCCAGGACATCCAGGAGACCCTTTATGTCTTTGAAGGGGTGGCGTCGGACCTGCTGGGCAAGGTAACTGGGCATGGCGTTGACTAGTCCCTCAAACACCACTGTTTCTACGACTTACCAGGCTTGGGGACATTCGGGCCGTAACCAGCGCCGCTATCTTGCCCCAGAATTCAAAGGCCTGGGCACTTGGCGGCCGATCAGGGTCAAATTGCCAGTTACGCCACTCGCTCGCCTGCTGGTCTGACGTGATGCCATAGTGCCTCAGGATCTCCGCTTTTAGGAGGTCATAATTCGAAGCCTCCTCCTCGGGGAGGTCGTAATAAGCCCGCTGCGCGGGACCTTTCAAGTATGGCGCCAGGATGGACGCCCACTCGATCGCTGCCACTGGTTCCGGGTGGCCGTCCTCTCAAACATGCCGAGATATGATTCTATATCATCCGCCTCGGTCAATGGGATGATCAGAGGAGGTGGAGGTCGTGGCGGATCTGGTCTTACCGTCTCTGTGGTGGCCAATCTTGCTTTGGTATCATTCACACGTGCATGACTATATATTGCAAAAAACAAGACCTAGAAGACATATATATATAAACCAGGGTGTTTCTTCATGCCGGTCAAGAGCTTGGATAAATAGGGAGCTTTTTTTGTAAAATTTTGCCAGATCAATATACGGACAACAATACAAATTTCCATACCGGGTCGGTTGAGCCCCCGGTTAACAATAACCGCCACCAGTACTGTTAGCCAACAGGGTACTGGCAGAAATTGGGCTACTGCTGGCTAAAGAAGGAAGAGAAAAAGAAGGGGGAGACTTGTCCAGAGGCAAGAGGAGAGGAGGAAAGTAAAGAAAGTGGAACTGAGGGTAGGAACTTTGAATGTTGGCTGTATGACTGGTAAGGGGAGAGAGTTAGCAGATATGATGGAGAGAAGGAAGGTTGATGGAATGGAAGAGGAGTAAGGCCAGGTTGATTGGAGGTGGATTCAAATTGTTCTATCATGGTATGGATAGGAGAAGAAATGGGGTAGGAGTTATTCTGAAGGACAAGTATGTCAAGAGTGTTTTGGAGGGTAAAAGAGTGTCAGGCGGAGTAATGATTATGAAGCAGGAAATTGGAGGTGTGATGATGAATGTTGTTAGTGCAGATGCACTGCAAGTTGGGTGTGCAATGGGTGAGAAAGAAGATATTTAGAGCGAGCTGGATGAAGTGATGAACAGTGTACCCAAGGGACAGAAAGTGGTGATTGGAGATGGGCATGTTAGTGAAGGGAACAGTGGAGACAAGGGGGTGATGGGTAGGTATAGTGTCAAGGAGAGGAATGAAGAAGGTCAAAGGATAGTGGATTTCGCCAAAAGGATGGACATGGCTGTGGTGAATATGTATTTAAAGAAGTGGAAGGAACACAGGGTTACGTACAAGACTGGAGGAAGATGCACACAGGTAGATTACATCCTATGCAGAAGAGTTCATCTGAAGCATGAAGTTATGGGAAAGAGTAGTGGAAGCTAGGATAAGAAGTGAGGTGATGATTAGTGAGCAGCAGTATGGTTTCATGTCAAGAAAAAGCACCAGAGATGCAATGTTTGCACTGAGGATGTTGATGGAGAAGTTTAGAGAGGCCAGAACAAGTTGCATTGCATCTTTGTGGACCTGGAGAAAGCATATTACAGAGTGCCTTGAGAGGAGCTGTGGTATTGTATGAGGAAGTAGGGAATGGCAGAGAAGTACGTAAGAGTTGTACAGAAGGCATGTCAAACACGCAGACCTCAACAGAAATCTGTGCGGCCCACATGACAGATCCTAGTTAGCACTAAACTTGTACAAAATTATTACTATCGTTTGTGATTGAATCAATCTGCATCTTCATGGTTACTTATTGACTTTTCTTACTTCTGCCTTCTGACAAAAGCTCGTTTTCCCATGGCATTGCATTACCGGAAACGTCATCTGCTAGTATAGTTGCAGCCGCGAAGTCGCAACTGAAGTGGTAGGCTGCGGTCCGCGACCCACTACCGGGCCGCGAGAGAACTGCCAGCAACGGAGACTCACTTAGTGAAGGGCTACAACAAAAAGTCTGTCCCCTTCACTGAGGTCAGTTTTCAGAACACTAGGCGGGTGGGGCTTTGCAACAGCGCAGAAAGAGGAGAGAGACTGCGGTGAGAGAGTATTACAACAAAGTATTTTTATGTTTCTGACAGTTTCCCCATATGACACGAAGCACATTCAGCAGCTGATACTTTCATTATAAAGAAGTGACCTTGAAATGCTTGAATGAATCATCCACAGAGCAGTTAGTTCTGTGGTCACAGCTCAGTTGTGGCCATTTGCACAACGATCCCCAAACAGAAACAATGTAAAAAAATGTTCTTTCTTCGAACTTTCCTCGTACTGTTTCTTTGCTGTTTTTGTTTTGTGTGATTTTAAGTGATACCTTTTCGTTATTGCTCGTCAACATTTGAAAAACATCAATTAGAATTTAACTCATTATCACCCTTCTATAGAAACGGCATACTTATTATATGCAAAAAAGAAGAAAAATCTCGGGTTGCAAACGTATGTGATCTGTTGCATT
>NC_053156.1:300140818-300218657 GCF_016835505.1 Polypterus senegalus
TCCACGTTTCGCATCCGTACAGGGCAATCGGTACTATAAGCGAGTTGTATAGTCTCATTTTGGTTATCTTATTGATGTTCTTGTTCTTCCAGATACTGTCCAGGTCACTCATTGAACTTAAGGCTATGGCTATTCTCGTTCTGATGTCTTTCGAGCTGTCACACGTTGTGGTTAAGGTTGATCCTAAATACTTAAAACTGTCTTCATGCTGCAGTTTCTTTCCTCTGAGCAACATGCCCTCTTCAACTCTTTTCTTCATTTCTTGCTCAGGCTTCGAGCTCAGCAGCATCCATACTGTCTTGGTGTCACTTATCTCTTGTCCGTATCTAGAACTGACGCTTTCCACCTTATTTAGCAGGAGTTGTGCGTGACTGTGGAGTTCTGTTATAAGACCGATGTCATCAGCAAACCGAAGATTGTTAATCGTTCTGCCATTCACGCATGCTCCTTTGCTTTCTAGTCCGTCAAGTGCCTCCCGCATAATGTGCTCTAGATAGATGTTAAAGAGATCCGGCGACAGTATGCAGCCTTGGCGTACTCCGATTGCTAGTTTGAACCACTCTGTCACCTCTCTTCCGACTCTTATGGCACTCTGCGTTCGCTTGTACAGGTTCTCCATCAGACTGATCAGCTTTGGGTGTATGCCATAGTGATGTAATACTTTCCAGAGGCCTTGGTGCCACACTCGGTCAAATGCTTTCTTGAAGTCGATGAAAATCAAGTGAAGCTCTTTATCCTGTAATGAGAGATACTTTTCACATAACAGCCTGAGTGAGAAGATCTGCTCCATTGTACCACGTCCTGACCTGAATCCGGCTTGCTTCTCCGCCATTTGCACTTCTATCGCGTTCTTCATCCGGCTCCTGATAATCTCCAAGATGATCTTACTTGCGTGACAGATAAGGCTTATCATGTGGTAGTTCTTGCATTTAGTGGTGTCCCCTTTTTTTGGAATAGTAACTATAAGAGACTTAGTCCAAAGCGTCGGAAATTTTTCTGTGTCCCATATCTTGTTGCAGATCTTGTGCATGATTTGAACCATTGCTCTTCCGCCGCTTTTGATTAGCTCTCCTTCAATGTCGTCGATACCAGAAGCTTTCCGTATCTTGATCTTCATAATGGCTGCTCTTACTTCGCTTTCAAGAAGGTCTGGCTCTTCTTCCTCTCTCTTGCAATTAGGCCATAATTGTTCAAGAACGTCACCATCCGTTTCAATGTTTGCATTGTAGAGGCCTCTACTATATTCATACCATCGCTTAAGAATGTCGATGTCCTTGGTGAGCAGGTTGCCATCCTTGTCTCCGATGTTGTTGCACCTTTCATTCAGCTTAACTCCTTTCTTGAGCGTTTTGACCTTTTGAAAGAGAGTGTGCATATCATTTTTTCGGCTTGCTTCCTCTGCCTCGCAGCACTGTCTGTTAAACCAAGCCTCTCGGCACTCCTCAATCTTTTTGTCTATGATGATCCTGAGCTGTGAGTATAGTTGTTTCAAATTCTCGTCCTGTGGATTATTGTTCTTCATTGCCTTCACAGCTCGTCGTTGGTCAGACAGGTCGAGCACTTCATCACTAATCCATGGGGCCTTTCTGTATCTCAAGGCCAATTACATCCTCTGCTGTTCTCTTAATCGTGTCGTTGACGGCCTCCAGTGCTTCGTCCACATTCGTTTCTTCAACTAGACCGCCAAGCGCTTCAAAACGATTTTTTTGTTCAATCTTATAACTTTCTTTGACTTCGGGTATTCACAGTCGTTCGATATCCACCTTCTTTGTGATCGTTCTTTTTTGGATATTGAATCTTAACTTGAAGTTGCCCATCACGAGGTTATGATCGTTGTCCACATTCGGCACTATTGCGCTTGGGAAGCTGCGTGTGTTATGGGCACAGCTACGCCATCTCTGATCGATCATGATGTAGTCGATCATCTGCTGGGTTCGATCTCCGGGTGAGCTCCATGTCCATTTCCTTGATGGCTTATGGTTGAACCAGGTGTTCATGATGTTCAGTTTATTGAGCCTGCAGAATTGGAGAAGTCGTTCCCCTCTTTCGTTCATTGTTCAGTGTCCCAGCACGCCTTTCCATGTGTCGTGATCGGTACCGACTTGCGCATTGAAGTCGCCCATTATAATCCTGACGTCCCTTCTTGGCGCCTTGTCGATGACTTGCTGTAAGGTCTGATAGAAGTGATTGACAGCCTCATCAGTATGTCTTGTAGTTGGTGCGTACACTTGAATAATGGTGATGTTATGGCCTTGTCCAGTGAACCGTGCACTGATGATTCTTGGCGACGCCGGGTTCCAGTCGATTAGGCTCTTAACTGCCTTTTTTGAAAGTAACAAACCGACACCTCCTTGATGTACTTTCTCTTCGCCTGAGTACAGAAGTTTGTGTCCACCGTGTTCCACTAAGCCCTGTTTCATTCTTCTCACCTCTGACAGACAGATGACATCCCATCTGAACCACTTGTTAAGATGGTCGACAAGTAGTTCAAGGCTCTCGTCCTTCCAGAGTGTCCTCACGTTCCATGTTCCGATTGATGCATAATGTTTTGCATCAATCAGCCTCTCTGATTGTCTGCAGTGTCTGCTAATCAAAAAAAAATGTAAATGTAAGAACATGCAGATACACAGTAACTGGAGCAGACACTATTGGGGTCAATATCACTGGTACTCATGGGGCAAGAATAGGGAATTACTGGCCCACTTAATAATAATAATAATACATTTTATTTATATAGCGCCTTTCCCATGCTCAAGGCACTTACAGAATATAAGAAAGAACGGCATGGTATACAGTATATAGCATAGTACAAAGCAAATAAATAAATAAGAAGATTAAGACAGTAAATTCAGAGAAAGCCAAAGAGACAACATAATTGATTGTCTAACAGACACACACACACACAGGTTACATGAGCATCTTGACAGAGAGGTAAACTGAGAGAAGGGGAATGAAGTCAAGTAGAGCTAAAAGCCTTCCTGAACAGATGAGTTTTGAGCTGTTTTTTAAAAGAATTCATGGAGTCAGCTGACCTGATTAATTTCGTAGGTCATTCCAGAGTCTGGGCTATACAGCTGAAGGCCCTGTCACCCATGGAGTAGATTAGTGTGGGGCACAACAAGATTGCCAGAATCAGAGGACCTTAGTGGGGCAGGCACATAGTGATGGAGAAGGTCACTGATGTAGTTTGGCGCAAGGTTATTTAAGGCTTTGTAGGTTATTAGTAGGATTTTATATTCGATTCTGTAAGACACAGGGAGCCAGTGAAGACGGAGCAGGATGGGTGTGATGTGCTCGCTGCTGCTGGTTCGAGTAAGGACTCTTGCAGCTGAGTTTTGAATAAGCTGGAGCTGTGATATAAGATTAGAAGGGGCACCTGCCAGCAGCGAGTTACAATAATCTATGCGGGATGTGATAAAAGCATGGACAAGTTTCTCAGCATTAGAAAAGGAGAGGAAGGAGCGAACACGGATATGTTACGGAGGTGAAAGTAGGAAAGTTTCTTAATGTGATTTATGTGGGTGGAGTAAGAAAGGGAGGAATCAAAAATGACACCAAGATTCTTTGCAGTAGAGGCAGGTCTGATGAGATCACCACCAAGATGGACTGGGAAGGAGCTCATTTTATTAAGTTGAATTTTAGTCCCAACTTGCAGGAGTTCAGTTTTGTTGTAGTTTAATTTAAAGAGTTCTGCTCCATCCAGGTTTTAATTTCACTAAGGCAGGTTGTGAGCTGAGAAAGCTCTGATGAAGTTCCACTTTTAACATTGAAGTAGAGTTGAGTATCATCTGCATAAAATGATAGCCCAGTCCATAGCTACGAATAATATGGCCAAGGGAAGCATATAAATACAGAAGAGAAGAGGGCCGAGGACAGAGCCCTGAGGAACTCCTTGTGTGACTGGCCGAGCTGGATCTGCTGTTACCAAGACTAACAAACTCTTGCCTATCAGTCAGATAGGACTTGAACCACTGGAGGGCAGTGCCAGAGATACCCAGCATGTTCTCCATTCTAGACAGTAGAATGTCATGTCTGACAGTTTCAAATGCTGCACTGAGGTCTAATAGAATTAATATGCTGGTTTGTCCAGAGTCTGCTGCCATAAGCAATCATTGGTTACCCGTAGCAGAGCAGTTTCACAGCTGTGCTGCACCCTGAAACCAGACTGAAAGGGTTCCATCAAATTATTAGACGATAAGTAATTGGTGAGCTGGGAAGCTACAACACGCTCAAGAGCTTTTGACAGGAAAGGTAAGTGGGAAATAGGCGGAAATTGTTAAGATTGTCAGCATCAAGACCAGACTTTTTAACATTGGGGTTACAGAAGCGATTTTAAAAGTGAGCGCACAGAGCCAGTGTCAAGGGATGAGTTTATTATTGTTGTAACAGTCGGGATTATGGCATGAAGGCAGGATTTAAGTAGTGTGCTGGGATGGGGTCCAGTATACAAGTAGTCGGCCTCATCTTACAAAGCAGGTTATTAACAAACAGATGTGACTGGTGAGAACTTAGAGAAGGAGCTGGATGGAGTGGGAGAACAGGGAGAGATATAAACAGATGATGTCTTTATGTTAGTTGAATTATTTAGATCTTTAATTTTGTTACGGAAAAGTGGAGGAAATCCTCACAGACTTCAGTAGAAGAGGTAGTTGGGCCAGATGCAGGTTCGAGTAGTTTATTAACTACAGAAAACAAAACCCTTGGGTTATCATGGCCACTTTCTATTATTCTGCCATAGTGGGTGTTCTTAGCAGCAGTTAGTGCTTCTCTGTAAGCTCTTTGGTGGTCAGAGAAAGCCTGGATGTGCACAGTGAGGCCAGTCTTACGTGACATTCTCTCAAGGTCGGCCAGCTGCTTTCATAGATCGCAATTCTGAGTTATACCAAGGAGCTGAACGTTTAAAGGAAACCTCCTTATGTTTTAAAGGAGCTGTTTTATCTAATGCTGAATGAAGGGCTGAGTTATAGTGGTCAACAAGACTATCTAGTGTTGACGGAATAGGTGCAGACAGTAAAAGATCAGAAATGGATCCAGAAAGGATAGAGGGACAGATATTTTAAGGTTTCTGTAAGAAATTTGTCGTTTACAGGTAAGAGGAGGTAAAGGCAGTGAGACAGTAAAAATACTGCTTTATGGTCAGAGAGTCCCAAATCAGTGCTGTAAATATTGGCAACAGATAGTCCAGAAGTGCAGATCAGATCCAATATATGACCACCAGAGTGGGTGGGAAAATCAACATGTTGTGTCAAGTCAAAACAGTCCAGTAAGGATAGGAATTCATTTCTCAGTTTAGATGTAGTAGTGTCAATATGGATGTTGAAATCACCAAGAAGGATAATTCTCTGAGAGTAAGAGCTTAGGTGGGTTAAAAGTTCAATCAGATCAGATAAGAAGGATGCATTGTATTTTGGGGGACGATAAAGAACAATGAGTGAGACAGGACCTGTTTCCGTTATTAGTTTAAGAGCCAGGCACTCAAAAGACAGTGGACAGTCAATTGGGATTCGTTTGATATTTAAGTCTGCTCTGATAATTACCGCTAGCCCACCTCCTTGTCTAGAGCTGCGAGGTTCTGTATGGAAAGTGAAACCAGGTGGAGTCGCCTCCGTGAGAGACGTCAATTCGTTTGGTTTTTGCCAAGTCTCCGTTAAACACAGTATATCAAGTTTAGTGTCAGTGATGAGTTCTGACAGCACCAATGCTTTGCCATTAAGAGATCTAGAGTTAAACAGAGCAATATTAGTTAATGAGGCATCTTTTTGCACAGAGCCGTGATCAGGGTTTATTTCCACACAATGTAAATTTGGCACACTGACACTTGTATTTCCAGGGCTATGAGAAGGAAGGCTTATTCCTGAGCAAATGCTGCCGGTTGTCTTTTCATTCGCACCGGCGTGGCGGCGACCTGACCGCGATGTATATATTTCGGGCTGCAAAATACCGCGTCTTTTAGGATGTTCCAATCAGACCATTTGCTCTGGACAAACTGTTTAATAAGAAGGAGTTTGTCATGAGAGTATTTTAGCATGATACTGGGCAATACTTATCTGAAAAGCAGTGGAGAAGCAGCGCAGCATAGCGGAACCATTTGGATTAGATGAGATGAACGGCGATAGCAAAGCAGCAGAAAGCATAGCAGGAGGAGGTAGCAGGATTTGCAGGTTCCAATACACAGCCACAAACAATAACGCTTGATAATTTCAGGCGTGATCGCCCCGGAGCCATAAGCCAGGTTAGTATGAGCATCAGATCAGATCACAGTCATACAGTACTGTAAAATGAATCTGGAGCAGATCAGCATAGCGAATATAATCACGGAGACAGATCATCCCGAGGTCATAGATCGCCAGGTACAAAGAAATGTTCGTAGGTCTCGTCCCGCGATCCACAGACTCAGCTGTTCCCAGTCAAAGTAGAGTCCATAAAATCTGTAAATATTAAGCCAAATCCATGCAATTCAAGTCGGCTGTATCCACGAACTATACGTACAGTAAAAGAAATAAAACAAGCGTGAGAAAGTGTAGAATAAAGGCGAATTTTGTGAAAAGTGTTGTTAACAGGGAGGAGCGCCAGCAACTTGCGTGCGCCAGCGTCCCCTCACCTGCCTGCAAAAAAAAAAAAAAAACACTGGTCCTGAGACTGAATGGTTAACGGACCGGAAGCAATTGTGTGTGAAGGGAGAATTCCTGAATATTGAAAAACAAAGTGTGCTCATTTGAGTTTAAAGGAATGTATCGCTCTCTAGATTGTGGGTCAAACCTTTCAATCAAGTCTTTGGAGCGGGTAATGAAGGTATTGAGAGAGTGCTAGAGAAAAGTGAAAGTTAACACAATTTAGTTTGGTTTTATTCAAATGAAAGAAACAAGAGATGCAAACTTTGCTGTCAAGAAAATGCAGAAAAAGAGTCTGGAGAAGGGAAAGAAACTGTATCGTGCATTTTTAAATTTGTAGATGGAACTTGACCTGGTGCCATGAGAGTTGGGGAGGGTAGCATTAAGCAAGTGAGGTGTGAATAAATAGCTGGTGTCTGTGGTGGCTTCATTATATTAAGGAGAATGAAAGATGGTCTGGAAAGCAGATTAGAACATTAGAACAATTGTGATGAGAACAAGCCATTCAGCACAACAAGCCCATCCATCCTATTCACCTTGATTGTCAAAAATAACATCATGTCCAGATTTGAAAGTCCCTAAGGTTCTTCTCTTTAGAACACTACTTGATAATTTATTCCTTGTGTCTACAGCATAAAGAAAAACATCTTAACATGTTTGCAAAATCTGTCCTGAACAAGTTTCCAGCTGTGTCCATGTGTTCTTGTTGTAGAAAATCTTTTAAAATTTACAGCTACTATCTACAGGACTATTCCCTTCATAATGTAAACTCTTGATTATGTCAGGATGGAACATTAGATGCAGAGATAACTCATAGAGTATAGTATGGATGGAACAGTTTGGAAGAAGGTATCAGGAGTATTGTGTGATTGAAGAATTAAGGAGAAGGGCACAGGTAAGGCTTTTAAGAGAGTCGTAAGACAAGCAATGCTTTATGGACCTGAGACATGAGCAGTAAATGGAGCACAGCAGAAGAATTTAGATGTGGCAGAAATGAGAATGTGGAGATGGATGTGTAGAGTTACTAAAAAAGAACAGAACAAGAAATGAGACAATCAAATGTACAAAAAAAGTGGATGAGATATAAAAGAAAATACAGGAAAGGTAGGATGAAATGGTATGGACATGTGATGTGGAGAGGCAATGGATATGTGGGTAAAAGAGGGATGGGGATGGAATTTCAGTGTAAGAGAAAGTGAGGGAGGCCAAAGTGGAGGTAGTTGGACAAAGTAAAAGAAAATTTGAAGGACAAGGGTTTGACTGAGGAGTAGGAGTTGCAGGACAGAGTCTTATGGAGAAAAATAATCAAGTACATCATCTCCAGATAGAAGTGGGTAAAGATGAAGAGGAAGAGGAAGAAGAAGATGATGAGACCTCTTAACCTCTATTTGCTAAAACTGAAAAGGTTCACTTCATTAATCTCTTCTTATGGCTCCTACCTCTTACTCCCAAAACCAGCCTAGTGAGTCTTCTCTGGACTTTCTCTAGCAATGCTATGTCTTTTTTGCAGCCAGGTGACCAAAACTGAGCTCAATACTCCAGGAAAAGCCTCACTAGTGTGTTATAAAGCTTAAGGATAACCTCCTTTGACTTGTACTTCACACATCATGATATATAATCTAATATCCTATTAGCTTTTTTAATCTCTTCTGTCCACTGTCTGGATATTGATAGTGACCAGTCCACTATGTATTTAGATCAAACTTTTGTACTTCCCATGTGTAAAATGTTACTTTAACTTCATTAAATTTCTGTTCTAGCCTGTATTCTGTCTAGCTTCATCTGTACCAATTTATCTGATCCTCATTTATCTTCTCTTCCACCAATTTTGACATTATCTTCAAACTTATCCTACATAGTAATTTAATTCTTGCTCTGGTCGCTTATGTACAAAAAAAGCAGCAGCAGTCTCAGTACTGAACTCTGAAGGGTAGCACCTTTAAAATCGCCTAATTCTGAAGATGATCCTCACACAATAACCCTTTTCTTCCAGGATTTAAGCAATTTTTGCACTTATCTCCACTCTGTGCCCTGAACTCCCACTTCTCTTAGTTTGATCAGAAGCCTCTCACGTGGAGCATTTTGAAAATCAAGATAAATAATATATGAACCTCTCTGATTGAATGCTTTTGTTGGATCTTTATACAATTCCACCATATCAGTCAAACATATTTCACCATCTAAAGCCATGCAAAATGATCATTCATTTCCATTCATTTTTCCATCCTTCAAGAATGTTTCCAGTGTGCATTGATTTTAAACAAAACACGCATCAAGGATTTACATACAGTATGTACTCACTAACCTCCTTAAGCACTCCAGGATAAATGTTAAATGTCCATCTATACCACAAGATTTGCCACATGCTAAATCTTCTACTCTCCCTAATCTTTCCTTTACTAGCATTTGGCACAGGTAGAATTTCAGAAAAGGCCACTTTCTCTGTTCTTTTATTTCTTTTAGTGTAACACCAAACTCCTTAAATTTGGTTTGCAAAACTGACAGCCTACCCTTACTTATCTTATATTTATTCCAGGATTCACCACCATTATGGTCAGGAGGCTGCTAATACTACCAGGGAGGTCCCCCACGTGTGCACCAGCAACACAAAGTTGTAACAAATAGGAGCCTCAATCCTCCTAATAACTCAGTTCGTGACTGTCACAACATCTTTCTCTCTGGAGACTGGATATTGTCTGACATTTTTGAGGTTCTTTATCCCCCCCTTCCAGTTCAGAGTCATGTTTTGACTCCACCAGGTTCAGGACATGGATAGACACCTCTGCTTCTGGGACTGATGCCTCCAGAATGTGTTTTCCGTCACCTAGCAGGTACATCCAGTATTGTACCTGTCTGGTCTTAAGTCTCCTCCTATTACACTTTAGGGGTGCACACTATATTTCTTATTGACATGTGGACAGTGCCGGTTCTCTACTACAACATGGGCTGTCAACCACCTCTTTCAGTTCAGCAATCCTGAGCTTCAGCTGTTGAATTAGCTGACAACTTCTGCAAAAGTAGATCCCTTGAAGCAACCCTTATAAAACTCCCATATCATACAGGACACCCTGATGTATATGTACCACACACGTTGCAGGTCTGAAATTCGAAAGTACACCTTACGAGAAAGATTAAGCAATTGAATTGGACTCATCACTATCAACCACCAGACAGTGCTCAGAGCCATTAAGAAGGCTAACAGAGTGTAAGGTTATACAGCACCTTGATGTGTGGAGTACAAGTCACAGGAGGTTCTGCTGAAGCTTTAAACCACACTAGTGAGGCCACATCTGGAGTCCTGTGTGCAATTTTGGTCTCCAGGCTACAAAATGGACTTAACAGCACTAGAGAAGGTCCAGAGAAGAATGACTAGGCTGATTCCAGAGCTACAGGGGATGAGTTATGAGGAAAGATGTAAAGAGTTGAGCCTTTACAGTTCAAGCAAAAGAAAATTAAGAGGAGACCTGAATGGATCGAGACTGTGTTGATTTTAGCATGTGTCTGTGTGTGTGTGGGTGTGTGTGTGTCTGTTGAGAAATTAAATTGATTTTCATATTTTCAAATTACATCCCAACAAAAACGGAACATTTTGGAACAGAGGTTTCCAAGATACCTAACCTGAATTTTCCAATCAATTTACAATGATACCTACTGGAAATATTAACATATCTTCTTTAACCAAGTTGAATTGTCTTTGTTTTGTTATATGCTTTAAGTCTGCTGTTTTTGGTTCAGTTTGGTCCAGTATTTATCCATGTATTCTTCAAAAACAGTTTGACCAATCTTCTTCTTCTTCTTCTTCTTTCGGCTGCTCCCGTTAGGGGTTGCCACAGCGGATCATCTTCTTCCATATCTTTCTGTCCTCTGCATCATGTTCTGTTACACCCATCACCTGCATTTTCTTTCTCACCACATCAATAAACCTTCGTGTAGGCCTTCCTCTTTTCCTGTTCCCTGGCAGCTCTATCTTTAGCATCCTTCTCCCAGTATACACAGCATCTCTCCTCTGCACATGTCCAAACCAATGCAATCTCACCTCTGATTTTGTCTGCCAACCCTCCAACTTGAGCTGACCCTCTAATGTCCTCATTTCTAATCCTATCCATCCTCTTCACACCCAATGCAAATCTTAGCATCTTTAACTCTGCCACCTCCAGCTCTGTCTCCTGCTTTCTCTGATACCTGTCTGTCACAAATCACTCCTGACACTCTTCTCCACCCATTCCACCTTGCCTGGACTCTCTTCTTCACCTCTCTTCCACAAACCCCATTACTCTGTACTGTTGATCCCAAGTATTTAAACTCATCCACCTTCACCAACTCTACTCCATGCATCCTCACCATTCCACTGACCTTCCTCTCATTCACACACATGTATTCTGTCTTGGTGGTCCTACTGACCTTCATTCCTCTCCTCTCTAGAGCATATCTCCACCTCTCTAGGGTCTCCACAACCTGCTCCCTACTATCGCTACAGATCACAATGTCATCACCAAATATCAAAGTCCACGGGGACTCCTGTCTAATCTCGTCTGCCAACCTGTCCATCACCATTGCAAATAAGAAAGGGCTCAGAGCCGATCTCTGATGTAATTCCACCTCCAACTTGAATGCATCCATCACTCCTACCGCAGTCCTCACCACTGTCACACTTCCTTTGTACATATCCTGTACAACAGGCATGTCAAACTCCCTACCGTTGGTGGGCCGCTTCGACTGCCATACGTGCGTCAGCGGGCCGCACTGTAACAAATACTATTATACTATTATACAAAGTTACTGTAGCTTTCTTTCCAATACTGAAAACTTAAAAAAATGTAACACTTAAATTTTAAAGAAAAGCAATTTATTTCCATACAATATTCGTACAACAGCGTACAATTAGAGTCTTAGCCTCTTAACTAGGTCCTTATATTATTATGTTATATTCATTATATTATATCCATCCATCCATTTCCTAACCCGCTGAATCCGAACACAGGGTCACGGGGGTCTGCTGGAGCCAATCCCAGCCAACACAGGGCACAAGGCAGGAACCAATCCTGGGCAGGGTGCCAACCCACCGCAGGACACACACAAACACACCCACACACCAAGCACACACTAGGGCCAATTTATATTATATTCATTGCTTATATAGGAATCTTACAGTGTGAGATTTATTTCTTTTGTCCCAACACTTGGCATCTCTTGTTGAAATCCTGTGCAGCTGCAACTTTTATGAGGGATGAAAGGTGCTTGACAGAAAGTGTTGAGTGATGTGGGGTTTTGGTAGCTTTCATTAACGACAAAAATTGCTCACAAAGGTAAGTGCTTCCAAACATAGACAGTACTCTCGATGCCAACTTATGGATCTGCACATACGACGGTGGCAGGTAAGCATACAAGCCTGGTACACCAACTTCATTGTATTTTGCAATCAGAATAGAATCTGACTGCAGTTTAATCAATTCCATTTGGATATTCTCAGGAACATTCTCAACGTTGTAAGAATATGGTGACGTAAACAGCACAAAGTCCTGTTCGTGTGAACTGAAATCGCGAAAAGGCTTACTGAATTCATTGCTCAGTAATACAATTTGGAAAATAAATCCTTCAAAAATCAAATTTTACTTTACTAAGTTTACTTCAAAGTTTATATTGTAAAATAAGCCGATATGCAAAAAGCCCCCCGACCTAAACTAATTATACAAAGTCAAAATCACAAAAATCTGTTAATAAACAACTCAACAACTCCTCGCGTCCACTTCAGATCTTCATCTGTAGTCTGCACTAACTGTTCATTACAATACTAGCACAAAATTACATAAAACACTTCAGTGCGACTTCGCGGCTGCAACGATACTAGCAGATGACGTTTCCGGTACTGCAATGCCATGGGAAAACGTGCTTTTGTCAGAAGGCAGAAGTAAGAAAAGTCAATAAGTAACGCCGAAGATGCAGAATGATTCAATCACAAACAACAGTAATAATTTTGTACAAGTTTAGTGCTAACTAGGATCTGTCATGCAGGCCGCACAGATTTCTGTTGTGGGCTGCGTGTTTGACATGCCTGCTGTACAACTCTTACGTACTTCTCTGCCACTCCCGACTTCCTCATACAATACCACAGCTCCTCTCAAGGCACTCTGTAATATGCTTTCTCCAGGTCCACAAAGATGCAATGCAACTTGTACTGGCCTTCTCTAAACTTCTCCATCAACATCCTCAGCTCAAACATTGCATCTCTGGTGCTCTTTCTTGGCATGAAACCATACTGCTGCTCACTAATCATCACCTCACTTCCTATCATAGCTTCCACTACTCTTTCCCATAACTTCATGCTTCAGATGAACTCTTCTGCATAGGATGTAATCTACCTGTGTGCATCTTCCTCCAGTCTTGTACGTAATCCTGTGTCCCTCCCGCTTCTTTAAATAAATATTCACCAGAGCCATGTCCATCCTTTTGGCGAAATCCACTATCCTTTGACCTTCTTCTTTCCTCTCCTTGACACCATACCTACCCATCACCTCCTTGTCTCCACTGTTCCCTTCACCAACATGCCCATCTCCAATCACCACTTTCTGTCCCTTGGGTACACTGTTCATCACTTCATCCAGCTCACTCCAAAAGTCTTCTTTCTCACCCATTGCACACCCAACTTGCAGTGCATATGCACTAACAACATTCATCATCACACCTCCAATTTCCTGCTTCATAATCATTACTCTGCCTGACACTCTTTTCCCCTCCAAAACACTCTTGACATACTTGTCCTTCAGAATAACTCCAATAATAACAAAATTTCTCCTCCTATCCACACCATGATAGAACAATTTGAATCCACCTCCAATCCACCTGGCCTTACTCCCCTTCCATTCCATCAACCTTGCTTCTCTCCATCATATCTGCTAACTCTCTCCCCTTACAAGTCATACAGCCAACATTCAAAGTTCCTACCCTCAGTTCCACTCTCTTTACTTTCCTCCTCTCCTCCTGCCTCTGGACAATTCTCCCCCCTCTTTTTCTCCTATTTCTTTAGCCAGCAGTAGCCCAATTTCTGCCAGTACCCTGTTGGCTAACAGTACTGGTGGCGGTCATTGTTAACCAGGGGCTCAACTGATCCGGTATGGAAATTTGTATTGTTGTCCACATATTGATATGGCAAAATTTTACAAGGGATGCCCTTCCTGATGTAAACATCCCTATTTATCCAAGCTCTTGACTGGCATGAAGAAACACCCTGGTTTATATATATGTCTTTTAGGTCTTGTTTATTGTAATATATATATATATATATTGTCACACATGTGCGATTAGGAGGCAGTCAAAGAGCCTAAAGGTGAGTGAAACATTGCGAGATAAGGGGTTGTCACGTGGTGCTTACCTGAACTCTCTTTTATCAATAGAAACCAAGAAGAAAAATAATCCTGCAACTTCCGGGTTCCAAAATGGCCGCGATGACGTCACTTCTGGCCATCCTTGATGACGTCACTTCCGGCACCCACAAATCACCTCACTTCCTGCTGCAGCGTCACAACATGCCAACCATTTCCTGTCACATGTTTTTCTCTGCTATATAACCACCATTTTGTCACAGCAAAAATATTCATTGTAATTCCAAACTTTGAATCGCTTCTTTTTCTTATTGTCTGGACCACAATATACGGGGATGGTCCCCAAAACTTTGTTTTTGTCTTTGTGAAGGATTTATTCTACCACAATTGGCGTAGTCGGCAGGATTATTTGTTTGAAATGTCTGAAGAACAGGACCTGAACACCGTTCTTTCCACCATTATGGGAGATCTCCAAACTTTGAAAATCCAAATGGGAGAGACAAGGACCTAATTAGCCGAAGCAGAGGCTCGTGCTGCAGCCAGAGTACGGACGGAGGTCTTTCGGTCACCACCCATTGCACTGACCACCTTGACTGAATCAGATGACATTGAGACCTATTTTTTGATTTTCGAGCGTACCGCTAAGAAGAACGCATGGCCGAGGTCGGAGTGGGCATACCAAATGGCTCCCTACCTGAAGGGAACGGCGCAGAGAGCCTATTATGATTTAACTGAGGAGCAGGCTGCTGATTATGACGCTCTTAAACTAGAAGTGTTCAAACGCTACGGCGTATCCCCGGAGCAGCAGGCAAGAGAATGGAGGGAGTGGCAGTTCGACCCAGAGAGGCCATTGAGAACTCAGGTCTTTGAAGCCTGGGGAAAGGTATGTCGCTGGCTACAGCCCGACATTAATAATTCTCATAAAATGGCCGAGCTACTTGCATGTGAAACCTTTGTGCATGCCCTCCCTGAGCATATTGCCCAGCAAGTCCGGAAACATAAATTTGACGACATGGACACTCTAATCCAAATCGCGGAGCGTCATTGGGCGGCTTGCAAATCGGGGCGATCAGAACGGTTCTCTCGCCGAACCCAACAGGCACTTGGGGCAGCTCCTGAGCCCCTCCGACAAGCTCGCGAACCTGCCGTCCGTAGACGGGATAAACCAGCTAACCATCCCCGCTGTTACAAGTGTGGGGAGTTTGGGCATCTGTCCCCTAACTGCTCCTACGAGCCCATGGATTGTTCTTTGGTGAAGGGAGGAAGGTATTTTGCCACAGTGAATAACCCTTTGTCTCTTCCTTATACAGGTGCAGTTATTATAAATGGCAGAAAGGTAAGGGCAATGTTTGATTCCGGGAGTAACATTTCTATTGTTGCTGCCCGTTTCGTTTTACCGCAACAGTGGACTAAGTTGAAAACTAGTCTCAAATGTATTCACGGGGATATCCGATATTATAAGACAGCCAGATGTGTGGTGACAGTAAATCGTAACCTGACGAGCATGAACATGGCTGTGTTACCGGATCCCCCGTTTTCAGTCATACTTGGAAGAGACTGGAATAAAATTACCAGCGGTAAAAACGTAACTGTACCATAGAAATATTTAGGCTTAGTCATGGAAAATACTGATCTGACTGCCTCCACGGCATGTCCCACAGTAGCACGGGCTGATACAAGTACCCAATGAGAAGAAATCGATGTCCCATCGTCCTCTGCGGGAGCTAATACAGTTAACGTGGAGGACGTGGAGGCAGAAGCCCCTCCCCTTGAGGTCGCGCAAGACCCAATTCAGACTTTATCTTCACAATTCCTGTTAACACCTTCATCCTTTAAAAGAGAACAGTGGAACGATGATTCCTTAAAATTTGCTAGGAATGCTATAGTATCCACCGAGGGTTATACAACTCTGGATCCCATACCACTGATGCCGTTCTTTGTACTTAAAAATGATTTGTTATATAGAGTGGCAGAACACGGGGGTGAAGTGTGAGCATCGTTGTTAATTCCACACACTTTTCGGCGAAAAGTGTGTGAATTGGCCCATGCTCACCTTCTAGGAGCCCATTTATGCTCTGATAAAACTTTAGAGAGGATAAAACTCCGATTTTACTGGCCGGGAATAAATGAGGAGGTCCGGCGATTTTGCGCTATCTGTCCAGAGTGTCAACTTCGCCAGATTCCAAGACGGACAAAAGCTCCTCTTGTTCCCCTTCCCCTTATTGATATCCCATTTGAACGAGTTAGTATCGACCTGTAGGACCTTTAGAACCCACGTTAAAAGGATTTAAATATATTTTGGTGTTAGTTGATTATGCCACTCGCTTTCCAGAAGCTGTCCCATTGTGCTCAGCTAATACAAAAACCATCGCACGGGAATTAGTAGGGATATTCGCTCGTGTTGGGATCCCCAAAGAGGTTTTGACAGACCAAGGGACTCCTTTCACTTCGGAGACGTTCAGGGAGATAGCCAAATTACTCCGTATAAAACATCTGAAAACGTCGGTCTATCATCCCCAAACTGACGGGTTGGTAGAACGTTTTAATCAAACGTTGAAACAGATGTTGCGTAAAGTAGTTAACGAGGATGGAAGAAACTGGGATCAGTTGCTTCCTCTTGTTTTATTTGCTTACCGGGAAGTCCCGCAGACCTCTACAGGTTTCTCTCCTTTTGAATTATTATATGGGAGACAACACCGAAGGCTTTTGGATATGTTAAAAGAAGGATGGGAAGAGGAGGTCCTCCCTACTTCAAATATTCTCGAATATATCGCGCAATTACGCAATAGACTTGAGAAAATTAGACCTATTTTAAAAGACAATTTAGAAAAAGCACAAGCAGTGCAGTCTCGTTATTATAATAGAAACATCACCATTCGGGAGTTCATCCAGGGTGATCGTGTAATGGTGCTCATTCCAACCTCCCATTCAAAATTGTTAGCACATTGGCAAGGCCCCTATGAAATAAAGGAAAGAAAAGGACTCGTGGACTGTTTGGATAAACAACCTAATCGTCGACCGAGTGAACGAGTATATCACATTAATCTGTTGAAACCGTGGAAGGACAGGGATATTGATCCCTCCTCCGGACAACCTCGTTCATTTTCACGTCATGTGCCCATCTTAATTTTGGTCCTGATTTAACATTTGAACAACGACAAGATCTTGAACGTGCTATTTTGTCTGTCCCTAAAGTTGTGAATGAGACACCTGGATGTACTGCGTTGATTGTTCATGACATTATTACGGACCCTGGAGTGATTGTCAGAGAGAGACCTTACAGGCTCCCGGAGGCAAAGAAAGCGGAAGTAGAGTTGGAAATTAGGCCAATGCTAGAATTAGGGGTTATTGAAGAAAGCTATAACCCTTGGTCTGTTCCAATTGTCTTAGTTTCTAAACCTGATGGCCCGTGGAGGTTTTGCAACGACTTCCGACGACTTAATCAGGTCTCTAAATTCGATGCGTATCCCATGCCGCGAGTAGATGATTTACTTGATCGGTTAGGGAACGCTCAATTCCTAACTACTCTTGACATGACTAAAGGGTATTGGCAAGTTCCCTTAACTGACTCCGCTAAAGAAAAAAACACTTTTAGTACGCCCAGTGGACATTGGCAATACAGGGTCCTTCCTTTTGGTTTGCATGGGGCACCAGCTACTTTTCAACGTCTGGTAGACACACTGCTACAGCCCCACAATTCCTATAGTGCCGCCTACTTGGATGATGTAGTCATTTATTCCGGCACATGGAAGGACCATGTATGGCAGGTTAAAACGGTGCTCTCCACACTAGCGTCAGCAGGGCTTCGTATTAATCCTAAATAATGTTTCTTCGGATTGAAGGAAGCCAAATATTTAGGCTACGTAGTGGGTAGGGGTGTTGTTAAACCACAATGTAATAAAATTGATGCCATCATGAATTGGCCCCGTCCGATGAATAAGCGGCAGGTTCAAGCATTTTTAGGGTTGGCGGGTTACTATCGCCGTTTTATACCACATTTCTCTGAAATTGCTTCACCCTTATCTAATTTAACAAAGAAACATGCACCTTTAAAAGTGGTATGGGATGATGTGGTTGATAAAGCATTCTGTGACCTAAAGTTGGCCCTTACGTCAGCACCTGTGTTGAAATACCCTGATTTTTCTATTCCTTTTATTCTCCAGACCGATGCATCGGCCACAGGATTGGGTGCCGTGCTGAGCCAGTGCGTTGACGGTGCTGAACACCCTGTTATGTACCTTAGCCGGAAATTGCTGGAACGAGAGACCAAGTATGCTGCGGTGGAGCGAGAAGCCCTGGCAATCAAGTGGGCTATGACGTCTTTGAGGTACTACCTATTGGGACACGAGTTTACTCTGGTGACGGATCACGCCGCTTTACAGTGGATGTCCCTTCATCGTGAGTCGAACCCGCGCATCACTAGGTGGTTCTTAGAGTTACAACCTTATCGTTTCAGTGTCATTTATCGTAAGGGTTCCTTGCAGGCCAACACAGATGCTCTCTCTCGTGTTCACGACCTCGTGGTGCAGGTCGCCCGACCTGAGGGGTCTGGGCTAAGGGGGGGGTCATGTCACACATGTGCGATTAGGAGGCAGTCAAAGAGCCTAAAGGTGAGTGAAACATCGCGAGATAAGGGGTTGTCACGTGGTGCTTACCTGAACTTTCTTTTATCAACAGAAACCAAGAAGAAAAATAATCCTGCAACTTCCGGGTTCCAAAATGGTCGGGATGACGTCACTTCCGGCCATCCTTGATGACGTCACTTCCGGCACCCACAAATCACCTCACTTCCTGCTGCAGCGTCACAACATGCCAACCATTTCCTGTCACATGTTTTTCTCTGCTATATAACTGCCATTTTGTCACAGTAAAAATGTTCATTGTAATTCCAAACATTGAATCGCTTCTTTTTCTTATTGTCTGGACGACAATATACGGGGACGGTCCCCAAAACTTTGTTTTTGTCTTTGTGAAGGATTTATTCAACCACAATATATATATATATATATATATATATATATATATATATTTGTGCCTCTCCTGCTGCTCAGGGGCATCTTTTTGTTTCTTCAGATCACATTGAAAGTTGAAAGTTTGTGTTGTGACAGATAGGAGGTGCTGTCGTCCCCTTGAACCCTCAGACCAGACACCAGATAAAAGTCCAATAATTGACTTTATTATAGTAATAATGTGCGCAAAGCACCCTCCACTCCACTATATTCATTAATCAATAACAATACTCCAATCAATAAACAATCCTCCACTCCCAGACATGTTGTCACCCTGCCACCTGACTCAGCTCAACACTGGGATCTCTCACAGTCCTTCAAATAGTCCTTGACCCGGAAATGCTTCTGAACCCTCAGTCCATGAGACTTCCTAGCACTTCTGGGTCAGACGAAAACTCCTCTTCTTCATCCCGGAAGTACATCATTTCACCTGTCACTGTGACTAAGACGTACTTCCGGGTTATAGGGCAAATAACAGTCCCTGGGCCTCCCTGCAGCGTCCTCTGGTGGCCCCCAGGGTATCCAGCAGGGCTGTGAAGGAAAACTCCAATGTCCATGATTCCCTGCTGGCATTCGGCGCACCTCCATGCTGCAGGGAGGGCTCCATCTGGCGGCCTGGGGGTATTGGCCGGGATGATTGGCCGGCCATAGTCCACAGTGTATATTTATGTATATATATGTGGGGTTGGTTGGGACTGGTCACCCTTTCTAATGAAAATTGGGGATTTGGGGTGTTTTAAGGGAGAGTTTGTGATATGGGATGGGCATTTGCTGGAGGGACTGTTAATGGGGACTTTATGTTTGGTGTGATAATGAGGAAAATAGTGTATTTTTTTACTTTAAATATATCCACGTTTATAATTTTTTTTCTTGTGTTGTTCCCCAAATGTTTCTTTTTGTTTATTCTTTGCTAAATACTAACCTGGGAGGGGAGAAGTGACAGAACAGCCAGGTCCAATGTTTTAAGTTATTGTTAATGTAGCCTGGCCCTCTTTGGAGTCTAGGGCAATTGTTACATCTTTTATAAGAAGTTAAAAGTTCTACAACAATTCTGAACTCATTGCCACTGATTGATGTCTTTCTTAGTTGCACCTGTTTGGAGTGCATTATGGAAATCTTGTCAACTAAAAACAAAATCTTGAATTCAATTCTCAGCATCTTGTAATGTTAGGAGAGGAGTAACGTTTGCAAAGTTCCTTACGATACTGTCAGCCAAATTAAGATGGCAGATAGCTTCACAGGTTCATGTTTGCACATGTAAGTCTATAATACAATGGATTTCTAACTGGCTTATAAACACTGGTTTGTTTCCCAATATTAGCAGCCTAATGACTAGAGGATAAAAACCTTGACCCTTGTGGCATATTCTTAAAACAGCCTGTGTGAAATGGCTAAGTTAATTAGAAAATGGTTTGCTTTTCCAAGGCACTTTTTTATATATGTCTTAAACTCAAGACAGCTGGGTGCCAGTGAGAAAGAATATTTAGAATTAAGGTCCGTCAGTCTTTCCAAATAATAAAAGTATGATGGTAATAGAACTATAAGAAGCATGACACTTATGTATTAAATAAGGATGTATTAAGCTAACTGAACAAATGTAATCTAATGCAAATACTAAAGCTATAAGAATGTAATTTCTTCATAACTAATGTAATGTACTAAACTAACCTTTATGTAACCCTTGATATTTTATGAGCAATGTGCATTCAAAAAAGTGTAAGGAAGTTAGCATTATCTAAAACCACTGAGTTGCATACACCCTATAACCATTAGGACAAAACTTACTGTAACTGGACTTATGTACGTGAAAGCTAGCAGAAGTGTATTTCCTAAAACTGTGAAAATTCTGACCTCTCTTTATCTGTAAAAAACACTGTGTTTTATTACACGTACAAATTCAGGATATGGACAGGGGCTATAACAATCCATGTAATAACCTCAAGATGAACTGCTATGTTTTCTTTTTTTTTATTCTTATCAACGAACTTGAGTATTTAAAGGAAGTCTCTCTTTCCTGCTGGTGAGCTGAAGGTCTGTAGCACACTGGAACGTGACAAGGGCTGCAGTCTCTCTGTCACCAAGAATAAAGAAATTGCTTTTTACTTTTTATTGGTGTTTGCCTTCTGTTGTTCTCCAACTTTCAGCGTCCACACCAGTATCATTTTATGCCGGCTTCACCATTTTTATGATGTCCTGCAGCTTTGGGCTGAACAGGAGCCTTACCATGATATAATGGCCCTATTGCAAAATGCTTGTTAAACCTCAATTGTCAAATCTAAATCGTTGCTGTCATTTGGTTTGTACATTTTCCCAGATATGGACTGTCACCCTATGAAGGATTCAATATTGTTGTGCACCTGATGTTGTTAGGATAGGTAGGTAGCAATCAGCTTCCCTCCATGGGGCTAATTGGATTTTATTTGAAGATCCTATTGTTAGAAAAGAGTGCCAGTGGTGTCAAGCTTTGCTGCTGTTACTGTGATTATGGTGGGCTTGTTATTGAGTTTTATGTCTGTCAGTTAAAATATTATTATTGACACAAGCGTAAATGGATGAAATGCTGATGGGACCATTACAAATTGATCACTAAGTAGAGGAAGATTATACTTGTACTCTGTGAAAAAGGGAGAAGAAATGAGAGTGTGAGCAGAGGAGTAAGAACAGATGGTCCATCAAACAGGGAATTGCTGAACTACAATGAAGACACCAAAACAGAAGATTAAAGGTGAATCTATAAGAGCAATGAAAACCTGAATATTACTGAGGGGATGTGAGCACAAGATGCTTATTTTTACATCCATCCATCTTCTAACCCGCTGAATCCGATTACAGGGTCACGGGGGTCTGATGGAGCCAATCCCAGCCAACACAGGGCACAAGGCAGGAACCAATCCTGGGCAGGGTGCCAACCCACCGCAGGACACACACAAACACACCCACACACCAGGGCCAATTTAGAATCGCCAATCCACCTAACCTGCATGTCTTCAGATTGTGGGAGGAAACCGGAGCAAACCCACGCAGACACGGGGAGAACATGCAAACTGCACGCAGGGAGGACCCGGGAAGTGAACCCGGGTCTCCTAATTTCGAGGCAGCAACGCTACCACTGCACCACCGTGCCGCCCGCTAATTTTTACAAAGCCACCTAATTTGATTATTGGCAGACAATTGTCAGAAATCAAAATAACTGCAGGGAGTCATCATGGTGGATTAACCAATTTGTAATGAACACCAGAGCTGAAGTGATGACAGAAGACACAAGGAATAGATATGCATGAGTGTTTTATTTTAATAGATCACATAATGTCTGTAGCAGTTACAGGCTTCAGTGGATGCAGATGATCATCTCTCCTACATAAAAAGAGATTAAAAGATAAATGAACAGACTGCAGTGAATGCAACAATTAAACCTTTACTCAAAATACTGCAGGAGGTCGCAAGGTAAAAGACTATAGTTGTCAGAAGAGGAAAAAAAAGTTTAGATAAACAATGACACACAAGATTTTAACTAACATAAGACACTAAAATAACAAAGACATTTTTGTCATTTTCATTTTAGAAGTTAAATTTTAAAACAATTGGGAAAGAATTGAACTATTTGGATTATAGTGAGGTATAGAAAACATGCAGGAGAATGATAGAGTCCTATCTCACCTCTTACCTGTACCTCGGGGCGTATACAACATTAAAAGTACACAGAGTCTCTAAAAATGAAGTTCATAAAATCTAAAAATGAAATTCCAAATATCAGACCCATAGAAGACTACAGTTAGTTCAAGAGGACATAAATGAGGAGTGTACAGAAACCACTAAAGGAAGGGCCTGGTTAATAAATTGATGAACAAGTCATAAATTAACAACGGAATGTAGGACTCATAAAAGCTTGTTATCTGTGTGGACCGCCATACCTGACACTCTGTGTGAAAACAAACAATGAGCATTTGTAATAAAGGTATAGAACTTAGAAACAAGTAAAAACTGAAAAGTTGTGAGTGCACATGTATTCATCCCCTTTGCTGTGAAACCCCTCAATCAGATTTCAACCAATTAACTTCAGAGTTTGCATCATTAGCCATTAGGGTCCACCTGTGTGCCATCAGAGGGCCACATGATCTGTCACATGATGTCTGCATAAATAGACCTGTTCTGAAAATACTCCTGACTCTGCAACACCACTAAACGAGTAACATGAAGAACAAGGAGAAACCCCTACAGGTCAGAGACAAAGGTGAGGAGAAACAGAGACCATGGTTGTGTAATGAAAAAATATCCCCTGGAACACCATTAAATCTATTAAAACAAAACATAAAGAATATGTCACCACTACAAATCTGACAAGAAAAGGCTACCCATCAAATATCACAGATTGGGCAAGGAGGGCAATCATCAGAGATAATAATAATAATTATTTATTTGTAACATGCATAGTTATACAGGACAACACTCAGTAAAATTAATCTTTTTCGCATACCCCTTGGGGTCAGAGCGCAGGGTCAGCCATTGCACAGCGCCACTGTAGCAATTGAAGGTTAAGGGCCTAGCAGAGTAGCATGTCTTTTGGAAGTGAAAGGAATTCAAACCGGTAACCTTTGGGATGCCCACGCTGATCCTCAGAGCCACCACTCCGCCCTCAACAAAGACACCAAGGATAACACTGCAGGAGCTGCAAAGATCCACGGCAGATATGGGAGTATCTGTCCATAGGACCACTTTAAGCCATACACTCCACAGAGCAGGGCTATATGGAAGAGCGGACAGAAAAATGACATTTATAAACAACAAAATGAGATGACACATTTGAAGTTTGCCCAACAGCATCTGGAGGGCTCTCCAAAAACATGGGAGAAGGTTCTCTGGACAGATGAGGCTAAAAGTGAACTTTTTGGCCATCATGGGAAACACCATTTGTGGTGCAAACCCCCATCACCCTGAGAACTCCATTCCCACAGTGAAGAATGGTGGTGGCAGGGTCATGTTGTGGGGACAGGTAAACTAGTCAGGACTGATGGAAAAGTGGATGGCACCAAATACAAGGCAATTCTTGAGGAAGACCTTATTGAGTCTGCCAAGGTTCACCATCCAGCATGACAATGAATGACCCTAAACAGAATGCTAAAGCTGCACTTGAGTACTTTAAAGGGAAACATTTCAATGTTTTGGAATGGCCTCATCAAAGCCCAGACATCAATCTAATCAAAAATCTATGGCATGATTTGAAGATGGCTGTACAACAATGCAATCCACCGAACGTGAATTAGTTGGAGCAGTTTGGACTTGAGGAATGGACAAAATCTCAGTGATGAGATGTACTAAGCTAATGGAGACATTGAAAGAGAAATCTCCAGCTGGAATGGCAGCAAAGGGGGGCTCTACAAAGTATTTACTTTTAGGAGTGAGTGCTTATACATACTCAGGATTTTGCTAGTTTGGCCTTAATATATTTTTGCGTCACAATTAGAAAATATTTTGCACCTTCAAAGTGGTAGGGATGTTGTGTAAATCAATTGGTTTTCACCTCTCAAAAATCCATTTTAATTCCAGGTTGCAATGAGAGAAAGATGGACAAACACTGAGGTGAATGAATACTTTCACAAGGCGCTGTAAGTATCTTCTTGTAAAGCGAAATCTACAGCCTCAGGCATACATACTAATTAGACTGAAATTAAGCAGCCAGTGTCAAGCAGACATGAAACTAGCAGACGTGTATGTTATGGAGAGTGAGAAGAATGTGTGAAACATTTTGTCCAACTGTAGAAGACTTCAAAAAAACACTGTAAGGCAACAAAGACACTTACACATTTCTGTAATGAAGAATATGATGGGAATAAAGCAGCTGGAAGTTGTTTACGGAGTGTATCTGCACATTGCGGTAGTTTCTTTGATTGATGAATGGCATGTTTGGTTTTTAAAGGTTTAGGCGGCACAGTAGTTAGTGATACTAGTTTTGTGATCCTGCATTCAAATGCTAACCTCTTTGTTGTCAGTGCAGAATCTGCATGTTCTCCCTGTGTCTGTTTAGGATTATCTTCCACATCCGGAATGAGGGTGTTTTAAGTTCCTTGTTGATTCTCAGTTTGCCTCGGGTGATTTTAGTATGTGTGAGTGGGCACTGAAATGGCTTGGTGCCCATCCAGGGTCAGTTTGTTCTTCAAACCCCGTGATGTCAGCAGAGATTCTGCTTCTCCAAGACCCTGAATTATATGAATCAGAATTAAAAGTGTTATGTTGGGGTATTTACAGGCCTTGGAATAACACTTTTTTAATATCGATATTCACATAAATATGTTTTGTTTAAAATAATTTGGTTTCCTGTGACAAACGTGTTTTCCTGTTTTGCTTTTTTAATTAGCGCACTATTGTCTACAAAGTACATGTTTTAATAATAAGGGAGATCCCTCTACAAGCTGAGTCAAAGGTTTTCTGACGCATGCTTTATCCTGTCCACTTAAACTTTCCTTTTTAGGATTTATCTCCTTCTGTATTACGTCAGTGTTTAATTTAAAGAATTCTGGAAATGGATTTTTTTTCCTCCTTTGCTTGTTTTGCGGTTGCTTCATGACCCGTGACTTCGTGTCTGAGTGCCAGTTAAGAATCCTGTGAAATTTACATCGCCACACAGTCTTATAGGAACTCATTACAAAACACATCATGTAGACTAGTTAATATAGCTTTATTAAGCAACATATTTATTACAGGAGTTTAACAAAAGAGAATAAATGATGCACTTTAAAGTGTAGAGGCGGTGTTTAGTTCTGAAATGATCAAGGCAAAGAACCTAAGAAAAAGTAAAATACAGTAAGTCAATAAGTATAAATAAATCAGTTAGTATGAGCTCTGGGTGTAAACTTTTTCGAAAGTGCATGTCTCAGACATACTGAAAAAAAAAACAAAGATATGGAAAGCAGTGGGCCTGAGTGGAGTGGAAGCCAAATATCATGACCTGAGCTGTGGCTGAAGTGGAATAAACATCTGGCAGCACTCCTTGTGGTGCATCATGTCCTGCTTGTGTGACCAGTAGACACAACCACAGTGACACAAGTCCCAGATTCAAATAAAAGGTTTATTATAAAAAAAACACCTTAACAGACGGCTTCTTGGTAATGATAACCATACTATCGCACAACTCTGTTCTTTCCTTATCCTCCACTCGTCCCAGGTTAGCTTTATCTTCTTCTAGCCGACTCCACCTCACCAGGACGATGTCCACCAGGTAGTTTTATCTTAGATCTGGGAGTACTTCCAGGTCTATCACATTACATCGAGGAAGCCACTCTGGGTCAGGTGGAACCTCATCGTGACCTTCCTCCAGCAACTCCCCCTCGTGTCAACCAGTGACGATAAACAGCCTGCCTACCAAAATTGCAACTCCCATGCAGCTCAATGGGTGTTTGAGGAGGAAGGATACTACAACAGCAACATTTATTTCTATAGCACATTTTCATACAAATAATGTAGCTCAGTTTGCTTTACATGATGAAGAAAAGACAGAGAAAGGATTAAAATAACACTAATTAGCATAGAATAAAAGTAAGGTCCGATGGCCAGGAAGGACAGAAAAACAAACACACAAAAAAACTCCAGACTGCTGGAGAGAAAAAATAAAATCTGCAGGGGTTCCAGGCCACGAGACCACCCAGCCCCGTCTGGACCTAACATAAACAGAAACAGTCCTCTTTGTATTTAGGGTTCTCATGGAAGGACTTGATGACGATTGTCATGCAGACTTCTGGCTTTTAATCCATCAATGTAGGAACATCATGATGCTTTGAGTAGGTGGTGATGCTGCAGGTTGCCACCACAGAAAACCGGGAAAAGAAACAGAAGAGAGAGTAGGGGTCAGTATGGATTTTAGAGCCACCATGAATAGTTATTATGATGAATTGAACGTACAGAGTATCAGGATTAAGTTAAAGTGAAGTTATGAGAAGGCCAAGTTAAAGTAATGTGTTTCAACAGTGTTTTAAAGTGCTCTACTGTATCAGCCTGGCGAATTCCTATCGGCAGGCTATTCCAGATTTTAGGTGCATAGCAGCAGAAGGCCGCCCGCCTCACCACTTCTTTTAAGTTTAGCTTTTGGAATTATAAGGAGACACTCATTTGAGGATCTAAGGGTACGATTTGGAATATAAGGTGTCAGACATTCCGATATATAAAATGGGGCGAGATTATTTAAGGCTTTATAAACCCTAAGTAGTATTTGAAAGTCAATTCCCGAATGACACAGGTAACCAGTGTAGTGACATCAAAACTGGAGAAATGTGTTTGGATTTTCTTTTCCTAGTTAGGATTCTAGCACCTCCATTCTGCACTCGTTGCAAGTGATCGATGTCTTTTTTTGGGTAGTCCTGAGAGGAGTGCGTTACAGTAATCTAGTCGACTGAAAACAAACGCGTGAATTAATTTCTGAGCATCTTTAAATGATATAAGAGGTCTAACTTTTGCTATGTTTCTTAAGTGAAAAAATGCTGTCCTAGTGAACTGATGAATATGTGATTTAAAATTCAGGTTACAGTCAACAGTTACCCCTAAGTTCTTTACCACCATCTTAACTTTTAATCCTAATGCATCGAGTTTATTTCTAATAACCTCATTGCATCCATTATTGCCCATCACTAAAATTTCAGTTTTCTCTTTATTCAGCTTGAGGAAATTACTATTCATCCATTCAGAAATACAAGTAAGACATTGTGTTAGTGAATGAAGAGATTTTAGAGAATACCTGCTCATTCGCAGAGATATCACGGCCACGTGCTCTTCTTCAAACATGGGGGACGCTCTCCCATCAGAGCTGAACACAATCAGACACAGTGGTAACGTTTGACATTGGAGCGTACCTGCCTTCCTCTTTGCTAGAGATACTTTGCCAACTTTTAACATTTTTGGTAAAAAGATCACAGCTACATTTTCGCCCCTGATAGCAAAACTAAAAATATTGTATATCATGAGGCCCTCAGATACCAAAGCTATCAACATAAATTGTTCTTAATACAAATTATTACATTTTTTTAATTTTTTATTGATTTTTAAAGTTTGTCCTGTTTCACTACTATGGAGGTGAAGCCACAGGTGACAGCTGGTTTTACAATATGTTACAGTATACTTCATAGATAGATTTTACACTATTTTGAAATACACATAAATGTAATGTAAAATATGTAAATTACAGTCATTTTTGCATATTGCAATATATTTTCCAAAATTTAAAAGTTTACTTCTCAATATATTTTAAAATAGCAGGAGTATAGAAGTGTTGTCATTTCTACATGCTGTGACTGAAATGTTTGCAAATCCATTTAAATGAAAGTCTGCAACGTGCCCTTCAATCACATGTGAATTGTCTGATTTGTAATTTTAAACTGTGAAGCTGAGAGTAAAATCAAATAAAAATGTTGTCTTTGCCCCAGAAATTATGGAGAGCACTGTAGTTACTGTTATTGCTTTTAATTAAAATAAATCTGACTTACAAGTAAAAGCTTACAACTGAATGCTTTGTCTAATTGTTACTCGTGTTGTTGACAGGCCGGATTGTCCGTTTCTCTTCTAGCTGAGGTCCATTGAGGGCACTTGAGGATGCTGAGGTGAAAGACCCTTCATATTCAAACCATATTATGTGATATCATCCATCCATTATCCAACTCACTATATCCTAACTACAGGGTCACGGGAGTCTGCTGGAGCCAATCCCAGCCAACACAGGGCGCAATGAAGGAAACAAACTCTGGGCAGGGTGCCAGCCCACTGCAGTGTGTGATATCATCTACTGTTAAATTCTGCTCTGTACTTGTAATATTTTAATTTTACTATTATAATGTATTGAGGATTACTTGTGTTTTGTTCTGTGTATTGTATTGTATTGACCCCCTACTTTTTGACACCCACTGCCTACCTGGACAGGGGTCTCTCTTTGAAGTGCCTTTCCCAAGGTTTCTTCCATTTGTTTCCCTACAAGGGTAGTTTTCTTTGTCTTCTTAGAGAGTTAAGGCTGGGGGGCTGTCAAGATGCAGGGCCTGTTAAAACCCATTGCGGCACTTCTTGTTTGATTTTGGGCTAAACAAAAATAAATTGTATTGTATTGTATATTCCTTCATATCTTAAAAAAGAACCTAAGAAGTCAGCTGTCTCTTTCATGTTAGGTGGACTGAGAATACCATCAAACTGTCTATTTGTTGAATTTCAAATCGAACTTCAAAAAAAGAAAAAGAACCTCATGTGTCACTCTGGATACCAATCATTAGAAAACCATCAGGGCAAAAATATCCAAAAAACTCCACAGTTGGAAATTAGCTTCATAGAAATGAAGAAGAATGAGGATTTTTGGTTAAAGTTTTAACTCAGCAGCAATTGTAGCAAACAGAGCGAGGGCGACCATGGGGTGAACTGCAAGAGTGGTTACCATGATATATAAGCACGGTGCACTGAGGTTTTAAAGATTATCCTTTTTTTATTCTGTAGATAGCAACATGATGCAAAAATGCCAAGGGTGTGAGAGAAAGAACAAACTCCTGAATTTGCATCTGCTTACACTGTGGCCATTTCACAGAACATTCAGGGCTTTCATTTCAATATTGCTCATGTTCATTGTGTCATTATAGACCTGAAGCAAGTTTTGTGAAGGCGCACTTTTTCATTTTTATTATGGTGCATTTAACTTGAAATTTTATTCAGGATCAATATCTTAGACTATTTACATCAATTTTTATAATTACAGATCTACAGAGTTAGGTGAATCTCCCAGGATCACAAACAGAAGAAAAAATGTGAAGTCAGTGGTCTTGTGGCTAGAAGTATTCTGTCTTAGCCAGTATAGCCCCTAACTATTAAAGACGGAGTTTTATTAATTTGAAGGAATCAAAAACCTTCATAAGGTGCAGACAACTCAATATTTTGTTTTGATTTTTTTATTTGATATACATTATTAATTCCTGAGGGGAAACTGTCTTTTTGAATGAACTTTGGAGATCAGAGCACAGGATAAGCCTTTGTACAGAACCCCTGGAGCAAATTTCAGGATAAAGACCTTACTGAAGGGGCTGATGGAGTAGGATCTCTTCTGACAGTAACCAGATTTGAACTGGCAACCTCCAGATACCAACACATATCCATAGCCTCAGCCTTAGCCTCCCTAAGTCTAACCTTAAGCTCATGTCTTGGCACAATGAATAACATTATTAAGAAAGAAAGAAAGAAAGAAAGAAAGAAAGAAAGAAAGAAAGATGTAGATGTTACATTTTTTAAAATGTTTGTGGTGACCTTGCGTGGAACAACCTCATTGAAGAAGACAACGGTGGTGACTCAGACCACAGTGGTTACGAAGGACCCCCCACCCCAACCCGAGCCCAACAATTATTACAATTACAATTTATTATCAACTGTATATATTCAAATTGGGTACAAATAAAGTTCTATCTATCTATCTATCTATCTATCTATCTATCTATCTATCTATCTATCTATCTATCTATCTATCTCTACTGCTCATAAAACTAAAGGAATACTTTCAAATCCGAGTATAGCATGAAGTTAATGAATCTTCTGGGCTATTAATCTGGACAGTTAAGTTCAGAGGGGATTGTTAATCAGTTTCAGCTGCTTTGCTTTGACCAACTGTAACAATGAGACAACCTCCAAAACAGCAATGGTTTAACAGGTGGAGGCCCCTGACATTTTTCCCTCCTCATCTGTTTTGTCACTCATTTTGCATTTGGCTGCAGTCAGTGTCATTACTGGCAGCGTGAGGCGATACCTGGACCCTACAGAGGTAGCACAGATAGTCCAGCTTCTCCAGGATGGCACATCAATACATGTCATTGCCAGAACGTTTTCTGTGTCTCCCAGCACAGTCTCAAGGGCATGGAGGAGAGTCCAGGAGACAGGCAGTTACTCTAGAAGAACTGGACAGGGCCGTAGAAGGTCCTTAACATATCAGTAGGACTGACCGGCATCTGCTCCGTTGGGCAAGAAGGAACAGGATGAACACTGGCAGAGCCTACAAAATGACCTCCAGCAGGCTGGCCACTGGTGTGAATGTCTCTGAACAAACTATCAGAAACAGACTTCATCAGGGTGGCCTGACGTCTTCTAGTGGGCTCAATACTCACTGCCTGGCACCATGGAGCTTGATTGGCATTTGCCATGGAATACCAGAACTGGCAGGTCCATCACTGGCACCCTGTGCTCTTCACAGATGAGAGCAGGTTTACCCTGAACACATGTGACAGATGTGAAAGGGTCTGGAGAAGTCATGGAGAACGTTATGCTGCCTGTAACATTGTTCAGCATGACGATGTTGGTGGGTCAGTGATGGTATATCTGGGAAAGCATATCCATGGAGGGACACACAGACCTCTACGGGCTAGACAATGGCACCTTGACTGCCATTAGGTATCGGGATGAAATCCTTGGACCCACTGTCAGACCCTATGCTGGTGCAGTTGTTCCTTGGTTCCTCCTGGTGCACGACAATGCCCGGCGTCATGTGGCGAGAGTATGTAGGCAGTTCCTGGAGGATGAAAGAATTGATACCATTGACTGGCCACCATGCTCTGCTCACCTGACCTAAATACACAAGAACACCTCTGGGTGTGACCTTATGTTTCGGTCCATCTGGCGCTGCCAGGTTGCACCTCAGATTGCCCAGGAGCTTAGTGATGCCCTGGTTTATTTTGCTGTCTGAGTGTTGGTTGATTAGTGCTGTCTGGGGTGGGCTTGGTCAAGTCATTGTGAATCTTTGTAAGTTTGGTATTTTTTATTCTATATATTTTTTTCTTTTATTCTTAGACATTTTCCTCATACTGTACTTATTAATTGTGTTTTTTATTGCTAAGATATGGCTATGGCGGTTTCTGCCATGGTCATGTCCAAAGGCAGGGTGCCTGGCTCGTTGTCGAAAACGTTTGATAATCTTTCCCTCCGTCTTGGTGCCAAGTTCCTGGTAGACCTTCAGGTTTCGGCTGAAGTGTGTGTTGTGGTAGTAGGAAAAGTCATCGGTTACCTAAATGTCTAATACCCAACAAGAATGGACAAATCAGTAGTAGTTTTTATAAGTGGTGAATCTCGTATTAATACATTTGTTGAAGAACAGGTTGTTATTATTGGTGCATTAGTTTCTGTACTGCAGCTATCACCTCCTGCTAAGACAGTAATCATTTCAAATGTTCCACCTTTTTTAAAGAGCGATGCTTTGCTAAGAAGGAATTATGACTACTGGGCAGATTATGTCAGATTTAGTTTTGATTGCACTTAGTTGCAAAATGAAGGAGTTAAAATGTGGTTTCCTTTTGGAGACAAGTATTTATAATTCTAAAAAACATGAAAGAAGATATCAACATAACCCCCAGATTTAAGGTAGATGGTAATGACTATGTAGTATTTGTCACTTCTGAACCTCTCAAATGCTTTAACTGTGGCAGAACTGGACATAAGACAGCACACTGAAAACATGAAACCCATAGTGCTGGTGGGCGGCTCCACTCAGCTCAAGGAGAACACTGACGGGGTTATCGATGGGAACAGTGAGACTGAGTATGAAAGAGAGTTAGACAATATGAAGCATAATGGGACTGAGTTTAAAGTCACTTTGTATGAAGCTGATTCTTTGCATGATCTGCCCCCAAGTATGTTGTCCAAAGACACTTTAGAGAAGAGCGCGAGTCTTGTTGATGAAGATGTGCCGGCTCAGGCCGATAATAATATGATACAGGAGTCCATAGGGAGTGCAGTGAATAAGGTAAGCAGAGAGCCTGTGATCAGTAACAGTGAGGAGACGACGTCCCTAGTGAGAAAATAGCATACTAAAGTATATTGCTGATCGAAACATTTCTAAAACAAAAGACACTGATGAGGAGAGGTTTGAAGGAATTTAAGGTGGCCCGGGAACAGAGTTTTTTCGTAGGCTTAAGGGATTCCAGTGTTAATAATGTAATATATTTTCTTTAAGTGCATTTTTTCAAAAACATGTTAATTGCAATTTTGTACACTTTAAAAAAGAACATTTCAATTGGAAATGCATTTGAGTGTACTTAACCTCCTTAGCGTTAGACCCAAGTGTCATTTGGGCTGTAAAAACAGTGTTAAAACCATTATTCCCGAGATTCACTCGGGCAATGGTGAAGATGTGTCTTGCGTAAAACCTGAAGATTACTCGGGCCGTGAAAGTGCCAACAGCGTTAGTGCCGAGCATCTTAAGTAAGCGTCAGGCCCGAGCGTTTCCTTGGCAACGGTGTAAACGTGTCTTCTCCAAGCCTCATAATGGCGTCTCATAAGAAATGCTCTTCATCAGCAGTGAAGACATGGCGTATCAGTCTTCAGCCAGTTAAATTGAAACGAATTCTGGTGAGTCCTTGTGCAGCGTGCTGCTCAAAATATTATTATTACTATTATTATTATAATTTGTACACTTCTGACTTTGTAGTTTTAGTGTTTGGAATATTTTACAGTAGAAAGTTGAGATTTAATAAGCAATAAAATGCAATGCTTTTTATTTTTTTTTTACCTGTTTTTTGAAAAGGAAAAAAAAGTAAAGCTAAGCAGGTTAAGTATACTTGAACTTAAGCACACCTGTTTGAAAGTGCAGTGTACTGTAGTATATTTTTTGTGTACTTTAAAATAGTATATTATACATTTGACTTCAGTTTAGAGAGATGACATTCCACGTCCCAAGAGCCAGCTTCTGTAGCCGAGAATCGGACCGCCAAGGTCCCCGCCTTCGGCCACCACCCAACTCACACTGCACCCGACCTCCTTGGCCCCTCCTACAGATGGTGAGCCCATGGGAAGGGGGACCCACGTTGTCTCTTCGGGCTGTGCCAGGCTGAGCCCCATGGGTGCAGGTCCGGCCACCAGGCGCTCGCCATCGAGCCCCACCTCCAGGCCTGGCTCCAGAGGGGGTGCCCCGGTGACCCAAGTCCGGGAGAAGGAAAACGCCATCCAAGATTTTTGTTCTTCATAGGAGGTTTCGTTGAACCGCTCTTTGTCTCATTCCTCACCTAGGACTAGTTTGCCTTGGGTGACCCTACCAGGGGCATAAAGCCCCGGACAACAGAGCTCCTAGGATCATTGGGACACGCAAACTCCTTCACCACGATAAGCTGGCGGTTCGAGGAGGAGTCTATTCGGGGGTTCTGGAGAGGAGGGTCCATCGGAGAGTCGAACCTCGGATTCAGGAGGAACAGTGTGGTTTTCGTCCTGGTCGCAGAACAGTGGATCAGCTCTACACCCTTAGCAGGGTCCTAGAGGGTTCATGAGAGTTTGCCCAACCAGTCTACATGTGTTTTGTGGACTTGGACTAGGCGTTCGACAGTGTCCCTCTGGGAATCCTGTGGGGGGTGCTCCAGGAGTATGTGGTATCGGACCCCTGATATGGGCTGTTCGGTCCCTGTACAACCGGTGTCAGAGCTTGGTCAACAGTTAGTCGAACCCATTTCCAGTGAGAGTTGGACACTGCCAGGGCTGCCCTTTGTCACCGATTCTGTTCATAACTTTTATGGACAGGCGCAGCCAGGGTGTTGAGGGGGTCCGGTTTGGTGGACTCAGGATTGGGTCACTGCTTTTTGCAGATTATGTTGTCCTGTTTACTTCATCAGGCCGAGATCATCAGCTCTCTCTAAATCACTTCGCAGCTGAGTGTGAAGCAGCTGGAATGGGAATTAGCACCTCCAAATCCGAGACCATGGTCCTCAGCCGGAAAAGAGAGGAGTGCCCTCTCAGGGTTGGGAGATCCTGCCCCAAGTGGAGGAGTACAAGTATCTTGGGGTCTTGTTCACGAGTGAGGGAAGAATGGAGCGTGAGATTGACAGGCGGATTGGGGCGGCGTCCGGAGTGATGCGGGCTCTGCATTGGTCTGTCGTGGTGAAAAAGGAGCTGAGCTGTAAGGTAAAGCTCTCAATATACCAGTCAATCTATGTTCCTACCCTCACCTATGGGACATGAGCTATGGGTAGTGACCGAAAGAACAAGATCGCGAATACAAGTGGCTGAAATGAGTTGCCTCCACAGGGTGTCTGGGTTTTCCCTTAAAGATAAGGTGAGAAGATCAGTAATCCAGGAGGGACTCAGAGTAGAGCCGCTGCTCCTCTGTATCGAGAGGAGTCAGATGAGGTGGCTCGGGCATCTGATCAGGATGCCTCCTGGACGCCTCCCTGGTGAGGTGTTCCGTGTATGTCTAACCAGGAGGAGGCCCCGGGGACGACCCAGGACACGCTGGAGGGACTATGTCTCCCGGCTGGCCTGGGAACGACCTCGGGATTCCCCAGGAAAAACTAGAAGAAGTGACCGGGGAGAGGGAAGTCTGGGTATCTCTGCTCAAGCTGCTGCCCCCGCGACTCGACCTCGGATAAGTAGAAGAGGATGGATGGATAAGTTTGCTTTAGTGTACTTATGCAAAGTAGAATTTAAGGATACATGTTCACAAGTACAGTTTTGGTGTATTTTTTGTATACTTTAAAATAATATAAATGTAAATTGGTTTTACTGTACTTAAGCATACTTGTTTACAAATAAAGTGTATTGTATATTGTGTAAAGAATTTTAAACACACTTTATTTTAAATATGTCAAGGTATATTTAGGAAGAATTATACCATTTATTAAAAACTAGCAGAATACCCGCGCTTTGCAGCGGAGAAGTAGTGTTTTAAAGAAGGTACGAAAAAGAAAAGGAAAAATTTTAAAAATAACGTAACATGATTGTTAATGTAATTGTTTTGTCATTGATATGAGTGTTGTTCTCATTTCTATCTATCTATCTATCTATCTATCTATCTATCTATCTATCTATCTATCTATCTATCTATCTATCTATGTTGTTCTCATATCTATCTATCTATCTATCTATATATATATATATATATATATCTATCTATATATATATCTCTATCTATCTATATATATATCTCTATCTATCTATATATATCTCTATCTATCTATATATATATAGCAGAATACCCGCGCTTCGCAGCGGAGAAGTAGTGTTTTAAAGAAGGTACGAAAAAGAAAAGGAAAAATTTTAAAACTAACGTAACATGGTTGTTAATGTAATTGTTTTGTCATTGATATGAGTGTTGTTCTCATATCGATCTATATATATATTTCTCTATCTATCTATATATATATATACCCGCGCTTGGCAGCGGAGAAGTAGTGTGTTAAAGAAGAAAAGAGAAAGAAAAGGAAACATTTTAAAAATAATGTAACATGATTGTCAAAGTAATTGTTTTGTGTATTTGGCGGCAGCGTCACGAAGTTGTTTTCGTAGCGCATCAGAAAATGTACCACTGACGTCTGACACGCCTCCTTTTACTGTTTTCTCACAGCTTGGATTGCTGCTGTCATATATACATACACACACACACACACACACATACATACATACATACATACATACATACATATATATATATATATACATATATATATACACATATATATATATATACACATATATATATATATATCTTCATATCTACATATCTATATACATATCTACATATACACACACTCGCACATACATACCTATCTACATCATATATACACACACATACATACATACACACACAAAATTATATATATGTGTGTATGTATGTATGTATGTATGTATGTGTGTGTGTGTGTGTGTATATATATACACATACATATACTTGTGTGTATGTTTGTATGTGTCTATATGTGTGTGTATAGGTTTGGTCACTGAGTGCAAGGGAAAAATAATAAATTATAGTCTATAAGTTATTAAACAGTAAAACATTAACGTTTTAAGAAGTACAGGTACATTGAAATTACATTTTCTATGTGAACATTCAAATTTGTGCCTCTGGTAATGTGCCTTACCGGCATTTAAAGAAAATTAGTTTTGTGTCCTCTGCAGTGTTAAGAGAGAAAGGCTTTGGTTTGGGATAAAAGGAAAAAGGTGTAAAGAAAGGAAAGTTGCCTTTTTCTTTTATATAGTATAGTAAAATACCAGCTTCAAGCGAGAAGTAGTGTGTTAAAGAAGCAATGAAAAGAAAAGGAAACATTTTGAAAATAATGTAACCTGATTGTCGATGTAATTGTTTTGTCACTGTTGTGAGTGATGAGTGTTGTTGTCATATATATATATATATATTTACACACACACACATAAACATATATATATACATATCTATACATATACACATATATACATACATATATATATCTACATATATACACACACATATATACACACACATACATACATACACACACATATATACACAGAAATACATATATATATATACATACATACACACACACATATATAAACATATATATATACATATACATACATATCTACATATATACACACACAGCTATTTCGTATCAGTGCAATACGCTGTTTGTTAAAACGGTTGACTCCCGCTCTTACGTGCAATAACAAATCAAATCATTCAGTTGTCTTTGCTCATATGTCATTTTAGAGCTGGACGCCTGGCATCTTTTTTTGGCCACAAGTTCGTTTCTGTTTGGTGTGAGGTTCTGTGTTGTGGAGATTCTCAGGATGGATTGCAGGTGCTCATCAGTGAGGCGACTCCTGTGTGCTGTTTTGTTAGTCTTTATCACTGAGAAGAGCTTCTCACACAGATATGTGCTACCAAACATGCACAAGGTTCGAGCCGCATGTAGACGGACTTTTTTTGTTCTTCAAAGTCACCAAAGCGCCGTGCAAACTCAGTGCGCAATAACTCTAGCTTCGCAATAACTTGCAGCATCATAAGGTAGACTTGATTAACGTGGTAAGTGTTCGGCAAGGCAGCTGAAGCGCTGCATTATGGGATCTGTAGTTTATTGTGTTACCAGCGCTTCATATACCCGGGCTTTAATAACAATAATACAGTATATAAAATGATCTCACGGGCTGGATATAATTACACGCTGGCCGGATGTGTCCCGCGGCCCTTGAGTTTGACACATATGGACTAAATAGAACTTGAAAAGATATATTTTTTCAAATGTGATCGCGCAATTCAGATAGAGTTGACGCAAGACTACAGCCTGCATGCCTCAATGAGTCATCCTCCCTCGCTCTTACTTTTTACCGTTCATCTAATGAATACACTGAGTATGGCTTTACCAAAACAATCATTGATGGCGAATAAAGTATCCATTATTCGAGTATGTAGAGCGGGATATATATATATACATATACAGTATATATACCCGCGTATCGCAGCGGAGAAGTAGTGTGTTAAAAAAGGTAGAAAAAGAAAAGGGAACATTTTAAAAATAACGTAACATGACTGTCAATATACAGTATTTGTTTTGTGAGTGTTACTGAGTGTTGCTGTCATCAAGGATTTGATTATCATTATTTCTTTCAATCAGGTTCGTATTTGTAGGATGTGTTGTGTTCAAGTTACATTCCGTGTTTGTCAATCGTTGTAAAGATGACAGGTTTCATTCATCGATTTGTTTCTTACTGCATCAATAAACAGCTCGTCTTCTTTTTTATCTGAGACCTGACACACTGCATGCACGGGTTTTTTTTTGTTTTTTTTTACACTGTCTTCCTTTAGCGGGACATTGACTTTTTCCACCGTGCTTTGTTTCCGCAGTAGTTGGATTTATGAATATGCTTATCAGACGCTTCATATTTTTTGCTGCCTTTTCAATTGTGTAATTCGGTTTTGTTCAGCGCTTTTGGAACTGTTGCTTTTATCTGTGCACTGCGTCCAGTTCACGGAGCCACTCGGTGTACTTGCATCGAAGGTTCCCAGCTGTGCTGGTGCCATCTCGTGCTATGTCCATAGCTTTATTTAATGTTACCTTAGTCCTGGCACTTAAAACTTTCTCTCGCAGTTTCGCTGAGTTTGTGTCAAACACCACCCTGACCATCTCATCTTCCTCTCCATAAACACAGTCCTTCACCCGTGAATATTTACCCGTGGCAGTTTGCTATTGGATTGCCGCTGACGGACGGCCTTATATGGGCAGGCACTAAATTACAAACGCCAGCGGCAGCCTGTCTATGAACTTAATTTAAAGTGTAGGTTTACATCGTGCTTTGTTTCCGAAGTAGCAGAGCTCATCAATATGGTTGTATATGTCACTCGCTCATTCTTATTGTTTCGCTGCCTTCTCAATTATATGTTTTCTTCAGCGCTTTTTTGAGGTCTTCCTGATTTTCTATGTGCTGCGTGATTACGTGGAGGCGTGATGATGTCACACGAAACTCCGCCCCCACGGCGTTGAAGCTCATCTCCATTACAGTAAATGGAGAAAAACTGCTTCCAGTTATGACCATTACGCGTAGAATTTCGATATAAAACCTGCCCAACTTTTGTAAGGAAGCTGTAAGGAATGAACCTGCCAAATTTCAGCCTTCCACCCACACGGGAAGTTGGAGAATTAGTGATGAGTCAGTGAGTGAGTGAGTGAGTGAGTGAGGGCTTTGCCTTTTATTAGTATAGACTAGCAAAATACCCGCGATTTGCAGCGGCGAAGTACTGCCTTAAAATTTTTATTAAGAAGAAAATTAAACCTTTTTAAACTGAGGGAAAATATACCAATAATTATTTGTTAAGGATCTCTTTGTATACCACATTGTGAGTTCGTCCCTCCGGTTGTAATATGACCAAGCTGTGCACTGAGCTTACTCTTAAGCATGCAACGTACAGTTGGCCATGTGAACAGTAATCTTGTTTCAAATCTCACAGCTTAGATTGCTGCTGTCATAATCGGTTTGAGTTTCATGGTTTGTTTCAATTACGTTGCTATTTGAAGGACTTGTGTTGAAGTGACATTTGGCATCTGTCAAGCGTTGTAAGTATACAACCGGTTTCATGGATAACTTCACATCCAGCTTTTGAGAGTTTAAACATTCATAAACATCAAAGTGTCCACTACTGAAATCGTCACCTGTCAATCTAAGATGTTTAAGAGGCATTGGCGGTTGTCGAAAGGTGTAAAATATTTTGCCATTTCGGTACACTTGAAAGCGACAACCGAACAATTCAGTGGCAGCCATCAACTCACATGCAGATGCTTAGGTGAAGGCCTTAAGCATTTCACACTTCTAGTGCTAATGTTTAGTATAATTATCTCCTGTACCGTCATCAGTCCACATCTTGAACCTGTCCCAGTCATTCAATACATAAGACACAATGTTCCTTTGGATATCAAGAGCGAGCCTGATATGGCCGTGCAATATGTAACAAAGAGAATGGAAAAGGCAGGCGCCATCTCCGGGCATGGAAACCACTCGGTAAGTGACAGTTCTTTGATCAATGGTGATCACCTCGATAGACATGTTAATGGAGGTACGGTTGGAATGATAAAGGAAATGGGTACCTGAACAATGTAAAGTAAGTCTAAAATACCTACGCAATAACTATAATCGTAATTAATGAACAATAAAACAGTGGAGAAGCCGTGGATTAAATAAAAAGCCTGTAGTTAGGGAATGTAGAGACTGGAGCGATGGACGGCCTTATATAGGCAGGCAGCCAACAACGTGGGAGGTGTTTGGATAGGGGACCCAACGCCACCTCACACGGTGACCGAGCTGCAGGAAATGGACGTATATATGTACGTAAGTAGGATTCAGTTAGCGTTGGGAACCCGCGTACCAAATTTCTTGAAGATGGGCCCATAAGTATCAAAGACCGTTTGAAAAGTTCAATATGACGGCCGACAGTGGCATCATACCACTGAAATAAGTACCAAATTTCAGCCTTCTACCTACACGGGAAGTTGGAGAATTAGTGACGTTGGAAAGTTCAATATGGCGGCTGACAGTGGCGTCATACCACCAAAATAAGTACGTACATTGGTTTCGGTTAGCGCAGGGAAGCCGCCTACCAAATTTCGTGAAGATGGGGCCATCAATAAGACAGTTCAACATGGTGGACGTTGTTGACTGTTATGACCGTTACACGTAGAATTTCGAAATGAAACCTGCTTAACTTTTGTATGTAAGCTGTAAGGAATGAGCCTGCCAAATTTCAGCCTTCTACCTACACGGGAAGTTGGAAAATTAGTGACGTTGGAAAGTTCAATATGGCGGCTGACAGTGGCGTCATACCACCGAAATAAGTACATATATTGGTTCTGGTTAACGCAGGGAAGCCACCTACCAAATTTCGTGAAGATGGGGTCAGCCTTCTACCTACACGGGAAGTTGGAAAATTAGTGACGTTGGAAAGTTCAATATGGCGGCCAAAAGTGGCGTCATACCATCGAAATAAGTAAGTACATCGGTTTCGGTTAGCGCAGGGAAGCTGCCTACCAAATTTCGTGAAGATGGGGCCATAAATAAGAAAGTTCAACATGGCGGATGTTGTCGACCGTTATCGACCGTTATGACCGTTACGTGTAGAATTTCGAAATGAAACCTGCTTAACTTTTGTAAGTAAGCTGTAAGGAATGAGCCTGCCAAATTTCAGCCTTCTACCTACACGGGAAGTTGGAGAATTAGTGATGAGTGAGTGAGTGAGTAAGTGAGTGAGTGAGTGAGTGAGTGAGTGATGGCTTTGCCTTTTATTAGTATAGATTAAACCAGTTTCATTTTTTATGATAGTTTTAAATATTCTTTTAAAAATAAAAATGTTAAATTAAAAGTTCATAAAATATGCTTCTAATTAATTTCTTCATATAAATTATTATAAATTGCGTACTTTGTATATTGTTCCAACAAAAGGCAAAAGTTAGATCACCCTCTGATTAAATTTTATTTTATATCACTGCACAGTTTATTTACCAAATAGTCTTCTGTATTTTGTGGATTTTGGTGTTGCTGGCTCAGACATGTGTAAAGTTAAGTGTTTCTTCAAAACTTGAGTTCAATGTCATTACTGGCTGTACAAAATTCAAATTCCATGGTATGAGTGGACAGTGCACACGGCGAAACCATTGACCACTCAGCTACAAAAGGAGATATTGGATCAATCAAAGTCCTCCATTCCATTTGAGAATCTATGGATGTTGGATGCAGATTTTAGCAGGTGCAAGGCAAGCATTAAGGTCATGGACAATTCTAAATGTGCTATTTTCTATTGTTCTGACAAAAGTGTAAATTAGACAACACCCTGGTTATTGCAGAGAAAGGTGACGAATATTTGAGACAAATCAAGACAGTGATGATGGGTGGATCAAAATTTGAAATCCTACCCACAAGGAACCAAGTAAAACAGTTGCAGCGCAGGTCTTGCTTTTTGGACGTTTGTATGTTTTTTTTTCTTTTTTTAATGGAACAAAAAATTGTTCTTACTCATAAATTAATATATGTAAAATAATATTGATAGTAACAAACACTGTATTAAATTTGTACTGACTAGCTAGCTACTTTATGTTTACACATTATGCAATTTGAAATCTTTTGTGCTATCGTTATACCAAACGACTGTGTCCAACTACTCTTAAACCATTACTGTTTCTGTAATTTGTTTCTTTAACTATTCCTCATTTCATAACATGAACCAGATTAGCACAATTTCATCCACATTTGTAAGGCTGAAAATATTCATATTGTGTGCCCTTTATAACTGTCAGAGAGCATGTTAAGCTTCTTTTGCCTCAAAGATTATTAAGGTTATTTTTGGTGAGGGAAGGAGACAAACTTTGCCTGTCCTTTGTTTCAAACATTTATGCAAAAAAAAACAAAAAAAAAAGTAAAAGAAAACGTCTTACACAAGCAATGAGACGATTACTAATTGACTGCAAGGATAAATAAATAACTCCTAGATTCCATCACAGTTTCTAGAATTTCAAAAATTTAAACAAGAGTAAGCTGTTAGACTTATGAAACGTTTGGTAATAAACAGTAACTATGTATTGAGTACACATGCAAACATTCTGGGCTTAAGTCATACTGAAGATTTCACAGTTTATCAATTTATGGGTAATTTTCTCTTGTAACGTTTGTTGTTATTATTAAAATGGTTATATATATATATATATATATATATATATATATATATATATATATATATATGGAAGCAACGTTCCGTAATACGGTTTGCATATTTGCAGCTGGAGATCCACAAAGGGAGAAGATGAATCACATGTCATAAAGTAGTTTTTATTCCTGAGCTTTCAGCACTTGCCAGGAGCCATCATCAGAGGATAATGCTTAGACATATAAGAATCAAAGACAATATATAGAAAAATTAGGTTTCATACTTAGGACAAACATCAAAAAGAATCACAACACGTATACAGAAACATCGCAGCTCCATCAGAAGAAAGGAAGGACTCACAATCACTGATCTATACGTATACAAAATCAACCGAACATACATTCAACTGGGACAATGTACAAGATTTAAGGCCAGTACTAAAAGTGTCAGAGAGCTGGCTGAATCTTGGCTATCAAATGAAAACACCATTAACAGACGTTTGGACATAAACCCAGCATATGCAAACTTAATAAGAACATGTTCATAATAAATAAAACTTTACGACCAATACTCTTCCCAACCCCGACCAATTAACATCTGCCCCCCACCCCCCAATTTTGGTATATATTGCCAATGATTCTTGAATGTCTAAGCATTATCCTCTGATTACGGCTCTATATATATATGGGTGGAAGGGTGTCAATGCGTCTGGGAGTTGGAGGATTGTTTATTGTATTATTGTGATTATTATTGTTATTATATGAGTATTGTGGAGGAGAGGTTGCTTTGTGCACTGTGGCGCTTTAATAAAGTCGAATCTTGTACTTTTACCTGGTGTTTGGAGTCGTGGACAAGGGTTCAAGGGAGAGAATGCCCCTATCTGTCACAGTGGCGTAGTCGTCCAGGATCCTCCAGCGTCTATTGCGGAGGACCTGTATACAAATTGTCTGTGGGCAGAGAACCCCGAGAAGACAACGGCATCAGGACTCACCACATCATCGCCAAACCCCGAAAAATCCAAGTCCAAAATGGGGAAGAGGAAGGGCAAGCAGAGCTACAACGCCAGCGGGAGAGCCTTGGGTGCAATGGCCGACGCTCGGGAGGAGTCACGGAGCGGCCTTACAAGTCAGGAGAAACCCCAAGGAACCAATGATCGCTCTGAGGTACGTGCCGGGAACGTTACTGAAAATCCGTTTATTATAACTCACTTTGTTCCGTGCATATACTTCGGAGATGATCACTTGGAGGCTCCAAGGGAAAAAGGAAACTGCCCCGAAGACGACGGCCTGCTCCTGTCGAAGCCAGAGCACCTAGGAGACGACTTCCGCATGACGGTAGCTGATGAGGGACACGGCAACAAACCCGCTGCTTGCTGGGAAGGAGGAGGTCCGCATCCCGCTGTTTGTGCCTTCGAGCCTGAAGTAAGGGATTTGGACATTCCGAAGGGGAAGGGGGAGGCAAGCGAGGCATCACTCACCCCACAAAAAGGTAAGGAGGGTCGGGAAATGGCTAGTCGGGATGTTACAAAATTAAATAAAACAGACCACAGCCTGCCAAAAGAGGCAACCCGACTCTCTATGGACTCCAAATCCCAGAAGCCTCCGCGAGACACTCCAGAGTACGTGCCAGAAGCGGACGTGCTCATTGGCTCCCGGTCGACAGGTAAGACAAACAGGGAAGTAAGTCTCCTGCCGACCGAAATAAACAATAATATTGACTTGCGGGAACTCAACGTTTAGTCGAGCCCGTAAATAGTTTTTTACAGGTCCTGAAGACCATTGAAATTATCATTGAAGAGTTGGGAGCAGCAGCCAGAGAGCCGTTAGAGAAGGTGAGGGCCTACGTGCGGCAATTTGGTGGGGAGCCTCCCGAGATGAATAATGCGGCGATACAGGTAAACCCGTATTGTACATAATAGAGGGACGCGGTGTGATCCGGGCCCGTGTTTAATAAGTAGCGGGTGCCAGTACACGGCGTGCCCTACAAGTGAGGGTGGAACGATGACGGACTGGTCGGAGGAAGGATCGATCGAGCCGGGGCAGCTGAATAGTGCTGGCTCCTGAGCGGCGGTCCTAAAGACGCCGCCACCGGTCATCTTTAAATCTAAAGGGGTGCAGACAGTAAAGGGTCTCTTTTACTTAATAGAGACTCAGACTGTGGACAAGCCCCAGATCAAACAGGAGATCCCGAAAATAAAACGGAGGTCACCTAATAAGAAAGAAAAACAAGAAAGAGCACCGTTAGATGCGGGGGAGTTTCTCTCCCAGCAAGAAAAGGGGCGGACCTAACATTTCCTAATTGTTTTCAGTCCCACAGGGGAAGAATGCCAGGAAGACAGAGGCAGTGTTACGGGTGCCGAGGGTTGGGCCACATTTGGCGAAACTGTCCTTGTAGAGAGGGGGACAAGCTGTAAATGCGGACTAATATTCCCTCTAGATTCTCCAGGGAACAAGATATTCGGATCAATCAAGGCTCAACCGGAACGTCCTCTTGGAGGAAGACTTCCCTTTCGGGGCAGGCCGCTCCGAATTATAATTCGTCACTGGGAGGGGAATACGTGGTGGATGGCCGGCCATTTATCCCGGCCAATACCCCCAAGCCGCCAGGTGGAGCCCTCCTTGCAGTATGGAGGTCCCCAGAAGACCAGCAGGGCATCATGGACAATGTAGTTTTTATACGCAGCCCTGCTGGATGCCGTGGGAACCACTAGGGGATGCTGCAGGGAGAAATAACGAGTATTTTCCCTACGCCCTGGAAGCACACGTGGACAAGAGAAATGACGTGCTTCCGGGGTGAAGAAAAGAACTTGTACCTGACCCGGAAGTGATTGAGAGTCACATGGACTAGGGATGGAGAACACTTCCGGGTCAGGAGATATAAAAGGACTATAGGAGCTCCCAGACGGCGAGCTAAGTTGGGTGAAAGGGTGGCAATGCGTCTGGGAGTGGAGGATTGTATTTGTGATTGATTATTGTTATTGTTTATGAGTATTGTGGAGGAGAGGGTGCTTTGTGCACTGTGGCATTTGAATAAAGTCAACATTTGGACTTTTACTTGGTGTCTGGAGTCGTGGACAGGGGTTCAAGGGAGGAGAGCACCCCCTATCTGTCACAATATATATTTATACTAGGCTGACCTGACTTTTAAGCCGATAGACTTTTAAGTTGACCACTTCTTAAGGCAATTCAATATGTAGATCAATTTGATATTTTATACAAACTCATTAATTTGGTTATATTGTATTTGAGCGGTATTACTTTAATACTCGTAGTTTCTGTTATTTTTGTGATGAAATTTTTACTTTTTTCTATATTGAGGTCGCCCTTTTGAACCCCCCTGATATTTACTACGCAGTGAGGCATTTGTACTCCATCAACATTAATTATTTCCAGAGACATAATTTTGTCTATTTTTCCAGCGCATCGCGCACAAAAGCAAGGGAACGATGGGAGCACCAGAACTCTGCTCACATCATGTCGCTTCTTACCGCAAGCTGCAAGTAGTAAGTCTGTGATAAGCGGAATACCGCTACGCTTTCTAGTCACGGGACAGAAGGGCAATCCCGACCGCTTTTATATAGTAAGACAGAAGAAGAAGATATCGCACAGTCTGGAGTAGAAAATCATCTTTACCTGGAAAACAAAACTACAAATCCCATCGTGCATTGCAAAATGGACGGGGCGTGTGAAACTCAGCGCCTGCGTAGCACTCACGGGACAGAAGGACAATCCCAACCGCTTTTATATAGAAGGATATATATATATATATATATATATACATATATATATATATATATATATATATATATATATATAACAATTCACAATTGTTTAACTATTGAAATATTTAGACAATCTGGGAAGATCAACAGATCTAATTAATTATGTCAAGTATACTATCAATAAGCACATTGAAGACATCATTGACATCATCATTTGGATCTGGTCAAGGAGACAAGTGAAGGGTTTCAGTTAAGAAATTACTTTATGGCAGTGCTACCCAAACTCTTTCCTGGGGACCCCTGTGGCTGCAGGTTTTTGTTACAACTAGACTCTGTTTCCGTTTGGACTCCTGGGTTAATTATGTGAACCGTTATTTCCCAGCTTCTGTGTTTTGGGAAAAATATACAAATTAGAAAACTCTCAGAAAAGTCTGGTTAAATATATATATATATATATATATATTGTGAACGATAGGGGCGCCTCGCTCCCTTGAACCCCTGTCCACGACTCCAGACACCAGGTAAAAGTCCTCAAGTTGACTTTATTTTCTTGCCACAGTGTACAAAGCACACTCTCCTCCACAATACTCATAAATCACCAATAATACAATAATAAACAAATAACCAATCCTCCAGCTCCCAGACGCGTTGCCACCCTTCCACCCAGCTCAGCTCGTTGTCTGGGAGTTCCCATAGTCCTTTTATAATCCCTAACCCGGAAGTGTTTCTACCCAATAGTCCATGAGTCCTTTTCCCTTCCGGGTCAGGGTAAATCGTCCCTTTCTTCAACCCGGAAGTTCGTCGCTCTTCCTGTGACGAACCTCCGGGTCACAGGGCACGAAGAAGCCCTCGGTCCTCCCTGCAGCTCCCTCCTGTGTCCCCCACGGCATCCAGCAGGGCTTTTCATAAAACTCCAATGTCCATGATGCCCTGCTGGTCTTCTGGGGACCTCCTCGCTGCAAGGAGGGCTCCACCTGGCGGCTTGGGGGTATTGGCCAGGATAAATGGCCGGCCATTCATTACAATATATATATATTGTAAAAGACGAATCAACACACAGCATAAAGGTTTGGGGTTTCCGGCCCCGTATACTGTAAAATTCTCCACAGCAAAAATAAATCAATTGGTCAAAATACATGAAACAAAACTTCACATATGCACGACCCCAAAGATGACGGCGGACATTTTATGGAGGAGGAGCCGGAAGTGGAGGAATGCTGGGAAGGAACCGTGGGGGAAGATGGGATCGATGACGTCAGGAACAATGGACGGAGGAAGGGCGGAAGTAACGTGCTGCGGGAAGAATGAGGCTTATGCAAGAAAGAAAAGGAGAAAGGTTAGTACCCGCCACTCCCTGCCGCGAATGTCTTCCCAAGCGTATTAAGGTCCGTCCATGTCCCTACTCAAGTATATGACTATATATATATATATATATATATATATATATATATATATATAGTAAGAATAAGACACTATAGAAGCAAAAAAACAGTTGGGGAATTGTCCTGTATAATGTCCAGCAAATTTCTTGAAGAAAATTATTGCAAAATGTGATCAAGTGCATAACAATTAATGATACAGACAGGTTGAATGGTGGTATTTATAAAAAAACGGCAACCGGAAGCAAGTGGTGGTGTATATGACATCATAACTGTGAGGCTGGAAATGATGTCATCAAAAAAGAAAAGAAAGCGGCCGGAAGTGATGTCATGAGGATGTGACCGGAAAGTGACATCATCAGGATGCGACTGGAAGTGACGTCATTGGATGTGACATAGGCAGAAGTGATGTCATCAAATGGTACCTGGATATGACATTGTCAGCTGGAGTTGTAAGTGAAGATGATGTATAGGATGAGTCCTGGAAGAGCTACTGTGGCTGCAAGTTTTCCTTCTAACTCTTTTCTTAATTAGTGACCAGTTTTTGCTGCTAATTAACTATTTCCCTTTATTTTAATTGACTTTTCTTGAGACTCTGACCACTGCATTGGTTCTTTTCTACTTAAACTGGGTTAATTTCAGTGTATATGATAAAGCCGCATCAGGGATGTGGATCTAAAAAAGAAAGTGAAACCACACTGGAGCAAAAGCACTGCTTTGACGCTGGGTGTCGCCAGTTTTCAAAACCGAAGGAGAACTTGTGTACGCCATGGTCTGAGCTACCGTGAAAATGTGTGTGGCTTTATTCCATGTTTAGGTTTTATACATCGTGATTTGAGTGTGGAAACGGTAGAACACAACATTTTAGTGCACTTGCACCATTTATACATGAGGCCCCAGGACTGGAGTTGGAGACCCCTGCTTTAGGGGATTCAGGTGTACTGACGTACTGGATCACATATGCATAAGTAGTTTAAGGCAGATGTGTACACAAGCAAAGAAAGCCATTTATTCTTGCTTTTGCATTCATTGCTCAGGTATGCAGAGTCTGTGCATTGCAATGTCTTCACACAGCTTGGAAAAAAAAGAAACAAAACTAGCATCAATTTTACATGTGGCAGCATTTCTTTATAGCTCTACCCAAATCATTCTTTTGTTTTGTTCTATAAATCACCTATTTCTGCCCCAGTACTATATTGTACGGGTCCTTCCATGTCTATAAAGAAAGCCTGCTATTCATTTTTATATCTGCATACTTCATTCAGTCTGCAGTGTCTATGGATGCACTCAATGCAAGCTGCTTTACTTGCAGATTTTTTCATCCTCAATTTCCAACCTCACATGTTCTTTCCTTCTCTCAAATGAATGCTGGTGGTTTACTTTGTATTCCGTGTGTGTGAAAACATTGCAGTACAATTTTGGGATAAGTTTAGATATGTTTTCTTTGTTCTACAGTAAATTAAATAACTGGAACAGTTATTAACAGTGAAATGTTTCAGGCAGGAATCGTCCCTTGACTGAGAATCTGATTCCTGTTTAATGTCTATTTTGTTCAGTTTTGATTCTTTTTTCTTTCTCACACTACTGAATTAAAACATGAATGCTGTCAAAAGAGAACAATGAAATTCCTAATGCACAGATCTGACATATTCATTTGTCATTTTGTCACATTTCACTGTGTCACTTTATTCACATGTCCAGTTGCATGTGTGATGTGTTTTTTAGTTAGTCAGATGATTCAATAAGAGAGGCAGGTGTATGGTGGAGTGGAGCCACTCAGGTTCACTCTTATGGAGTCATTTAAATACTCATCTGTCCGTCGTGTTCTGAACTTTGATTTCATGACATTCATGTCAGACTCACAGAGGTATGGAGACCCAAACACAGCAGACATTTTCAGAGCTGCTTGGTGAAGATTCTTATAGTTATCGGGCTCTACTAAGCTCCAGAAATGCTGAGAATGCTCTTGAGAGTTTAACTGCACATTATTTTGAAGGTTTACTAATATATAATATATAAAATCCAATGTCTGTTTGTCTGTCTGCTTTTCACACAACTACTTCACAGATTTATATAAGTTTTTTTCTATAATTTGCTTGAACATTTCGGTTGATTTCACGACTTCTCTCATTTTGCTATGTATCATAGTTCACGTGCAGTAACGATTTATTTGCACAAATCCAAGAAATATGCAGTGGGCCAAGGGGAGGGACCTTCCTCACACTTTTGCCAGCTTCAGGGCGTGTACTCCGCTTAGCTAGCGAACGAGAGATCAATTGAATTCAACTTGGTTTGATATTTAAAATAAAGTGTTACTTAGGTCTTGATGAGTTTGAGTCTGAATATTCTCCTTAGTGTATGCTACATTGAAAAGATAGATTGCAATTCAGATTGTGGATCGTGATTTTGTGTTAAAAGGATCCTGATATAATTTTTTGGAAAGATCGCCCTCCCCTAATTTGACTAATCAAGTTTTCAAATTTATGTAGGATTCATTAACCCTTTGACGAGCTACTTGGAAAGGAGTTGCAAGCTACCGGTAGCTCGCGAGCGATGTGTTGGAGACCCCTGCACTACAGAGTCGGTGAGTGTGTTTAGGAGTATGAATCATATGGGGCTGAAAATCTGCATGATTTTGACTGTAAGCCGATCGAATTGAGCATCACTACTGCTTATCATAGCCCACCAATGACAGTATTCAAATACATATGGGTGCCAATGGGCTGAGATGATGAAGAAACTTTCACATCCAGCAGTTTCTGACGTCAATGTGTACTGTAGATGCACGTTTGTACTGTGGAAGAACTCAGAATATTAATTTAAAACTGAAGATCTTTATTTAGGCTCATATGCTTGCTCCACAAGGCTTATTTTCTACTGGAAAAAGCTGACAGCGCTGTGTTTTTTTTAATTCTCCAGTGCTTTCAATACCATCCAGACATCTCTGTTAAAGGGTAAACTCAGAGATATTTTTCTTTTATCTTTACACCTCTGACTATAAATATAACACCAGGTCATGTCACTTGCTAAAATTCTCAGATGATTCTGCACTTATGGGGTGTATTGATAAAGTGGAATGAAACGGAGGACAGGAGTCCGGTGGAAAAGTAGCTTCTTGGTTCAAAGAGAATTGTCTGCATCTTAACATCAGCAAAACCAAAGAACTGGTTATTGACTTTGTCACACCAAATAACCTCTACGTCCGGTCACTGTTCATGGAGTGGATATAGAGGTGGTCTGCACCTACATGTATTTGGGGGTTCACATTAACGACAGGTTAGACTGTTCTCAGAACACAGAGGAACTATATAAGAAAGGACAGAGCAGGCTCTTTTTTCCTGGGTAGTGACATCCTTCTCGTTGTGACAGCAGTTATGACTTTGCTTAAATGAATCGGTGACCCAATAGGTTCGCACCATGAAGATGCGCTACTCAATACTACACACCACCATCCTGATGAGAAGTCGAATGACTGACTGAAGGGGTACGGGTGGTATTCACCCAGAAGTTGCAAACAGAAGTTAAATGTCGCGATGGCTGTCCGGCGCCTTCCTCATCGCTCCGACACAGTGGCAACCCGGCTTGGTTCAATTCTCTAACAGAATAAAAACAAATGATTATTATTTGTATGACCTCTTAGGTGCGTAAGTAAATGGAATATAAAACCAAAAAAACAGGACAGCTAATACTGAATCCACAAATCCTTTTCTGTAGTACTTTTAAACAATGGGTATTGGTTTAAAACGTAAAACTTGGAAGGAGGCAAGTAGTTTTTTCCAGTTTGCTATAGTTTTAGCAGAGTAGGTTTAAAATATATTGAATATTCATATTTTTAAGAAAGTTTCTGTTTAAATTCTACACTAAACTGTCTCATTTGTCTAAAGTTGGACATTTACTCCTGATGCTTTAAAGTTCTGGCCCCAAGTAGAAAAGCTCGTAGGTTCTGCTCTCATTTGGCTTTCTAGTACCCCATATTCTGTAATGAATCTTCACAAAACGGTCTAAAACATTTTTTTCCATCTTAAAAATGTTGGAAGATTAAGATGGTTTCTAAATAGATCAGACACCGAGAAATTAATTCCTGCATTTATTTCTAGACGAATTGACTAGTACAATGTGTTATTCACTGGCTGTTCAAATCATGCTTTATGCAGCTTTCAGTTAATTCAAAATGCTGTTGCAAAAATTTTTACAAGAACTATAAAGTATGAACACATAATTGCAGCTCTCGAGTCCTTACATTCAGGGCAAATTTCAAAATCCTTCTTTTAACATATTGTGGACCACCAGGCTGGAATCGCCACCTGAACCTGACTCAGACAAGCGTGAGACACAAGTTCAAGGCACTCACGATTTTTTTTTCTTTTTCTTCGTGGGAAACACCTTCCCCATTTCCCACAGGCACAACACAGTCTCAGCACGAGCACAGCACAATACTCTTCCTTATTTTTTTCTCTTTTCTTTCTCCTCCACTCCTCTGGTCAAGCTTCGACTTCCTCCTCCTGACTGTGGTTGCCCGAGTAGTGGCTGCCATAGCTCATTGATCACTTAATGCACAAGTATTGTTGGTTTCGTTTATGTTTAATCAGTTTCTACAGTTCTTTTTGTGTTATAACAAATCTGTATTTATATGTGTACTAGTTCTGTATTTACTAATTAGTATAATCTATACTAACTGAGAATTGTCCATTGCGCTCTGTGCCTGCACTCAGTGAAGAGCACTATACAAAAAAAAAATTAATTAGGCACTGGTGCACAGGCCATTTCTTTTCGGCATTGGTCTCTCTCAGGGGGCTGCATGGTGCCTGGATCAGGTGGTGGTGACGCAGATCTCCAGTACTGAAGTATTGGAAAAGACAGCTGAGAATAGTGGGGATTAGAACAGATTGTGGATCCCAGAGGAATATGATAATTCTATATTCATATTGTCTATTAGGAATACAACTAAAATGAGGAAACATAAAGGCCAAATTAAAATAATGGGGGTTTAGCAGTTTTTTTAAAAATGTTTCACATTATTAGCCTGGCATATTGTCTGTTCTGAACGGCCACTGACTCTGCAGCACCACTAAACAAGCAACATGAAGACCAAGGCGCACTCTAAACATGTCAGAGACAAAGTGGTGGAGAAGTAAAGATCAGGTTAGGATTATAAAAAAATATCCCAAAAAATTTATTGAAATTAAGTTCTGTGTGTAGTGAGTTTCTGTCATCAGTTGAGATCATTTCCAATTTATTTCAATATGGCCCTCTTACACATGTTTATCAGATCATCTATGTCAGCCCTAAGAACTTTATGTGCTACATGTCTGGTAAACTTCTGGAGCTTTTTTAAATTTTAGTTTCTCTGACTATTAAACCATGCAGTGAAGCTCAAAGTAGGAATACGTTTAAAGAAGTTGAAAGTGAACCAAGTGTTACTTCATACAGTTTCTCTCAGTATTTCCATATCTTCTTTATATCTCATACCATGACCAAGCCCTAGACAAACAGGATTTTCAAACTGAACACTGTAACTTATCCCCTCCAGGACGGGCAGTCATCTCCACAGTAAGCTTATTTTTCATATCACCTTCATTTTTGCTTTCGGGTATTGCTGAATGTTATGTCATAGACAAGCTATACCAAAACACCTTTATTATATTATTATAGGTCTTCTGCTTTGTAGTTGTCTCTCGCTGAGCCCTCTGCTTCTCTTTCTTTCTTCATTAGCCAGTTTCTTTGAGTCTTTGATTTTCAGTTTCTGAGACCGACATGAGATGTAAACGTCTGCATTTCATCTGAAAATCTATTGCTCTAATATGACACCTTAGAATATCTTCTTAATTTGCTTTACAAAATAGGGCAAAGTATTCATTTCTATGAGTCAAGAACAATGAATTTTATTGTTACAAAGGTTTATAAAATTACAGCTTCTAAATATTGGAACTTTATAAGTAGGCTTTAGACTCCAATTACTATTCAGTTAATTTCTCAGTGTAAAATTCCAGGCATGTAAATTTTCTTTGTACAAAAGCACTTAATAAGATTTTATTATAAGTACATCATTTGAGTCACCTGAATTTCCAAAATAGGTCATCCACCTGAAGATAAGCACGTTCAGGCCTGGCCAGTACTTGAATGGGAGACGATCCAGGAGAAACTCAGGTTGCTGATGGAAGAGGTGTTGGCAAGGCCAGCATAGTGTGCTTACCCTGTGGTCTGAATGTGGGTGCGTCTCATTTCAGACCTGAACAAGCAGCAGCACTGCTGTTTCCAGCGATTGGTTTGTAGCGTGCATTGTTGCAATGTTATTTTTCTTGGTGGTTTATTAATTTATGGATTTTTTCAAATGTTCATTTTTTTTCCCTGTGCTTAAAACTCATTAAAAAAGTGCTTTTTGACCAGAGGTTGGTAGCGCTATAGCGCGAATTATTGCAGTGTTAGTTTTCTCTGTTGTTCAAGGTTTTCTCAGTGTTATTCAATGTTTTTACATTTAGTTTACTATTACGCTGTACATTCTATGGTTTAATTAACTATATTTGTGCTTAAAAACTTAAAAAAATATATATATTTACATACAGTTCATATGGTCTGGAACGGGTTAATTGTATCTATATACAATCCTATGGGGGAAATTGCTTTGGTTCACGACCAAATTGGTTTACGACCAGAGTTTTGGAAAGAATTATGGTCGTGAACCGAGGTTCCACTGTATATGGAAAGTGAAAAATACATTTATGCAAACTTATCAAAAATACAAATCTGAAGCAGCACATTATTGTAAGAATTTATACCCTTTTACTCAGTACTTACTTGAAGAACCCTTGGGAACAATTCCAGCCCGGAGTCTTCTTGGGTCTGCTATGACAAACTTCTCACTCCTGATATATATGGATTTTCTAACATTCTTCTGTGTTGATCTTCTAAAGCTCACTGTGGTTGGATGAAGGTTGTTGGCGGGCAGCTAATATTCAGGTCTCCCCGGAGATGTTTGATTGGGTTAAAGTCCACGCTTCTAACTGAGTAACTCAAGGACATCCTCAGATGTGTCCCTAAGCTACTCCTGTAGTTTCTTTCCATTAGGCTAATGGTCAGTGTTTTGTTGGAAGGTAAACCTTCGACCAAGTCTAAGGTCCAGAGCACTCTGGGGCAGGTTTGAATTGGCAACTTTCCAGATACCAGCACAGATCCTTAGTCACAGGGCCACCACTTCTGTTCATCTGTGGGATCTTTTATTGACAAGTGTGAGCTTTTCCTCATCAGTGAAATCAAATTAATTCACCATAGATGGACTCCAAACAAGGCGTACAAACATCTCAATGATGATATATAAAATGGGCTGCCCTTGAGCCAGATTTCAAGTGTCATAGGAAAGGGTCTGAATACCTGTCTTGATGTGAGATTTCTTTTTATAACTTTTATTAAATTTGAAGCAATGTTCAAAGTGCTGTTTTTGCTTTCATTCTGAGATACTGAGTGTTGCTTGATGTGAGAAAAAAATGATGCTAATGATTTTAGCGTAAGACAAGAACATAAAATGTGTAAAATGTAAATTACATCTGAATACTTACTGAATCCTTTCTACTTCACACCATTGTGGTACGCCTGGATAATTAAACAGCTGTGCCACACTAGTATTTATAAATTAGTTTTGTATGTAAAGGATAGGTCTGGTATTTTTCAAGTCAATGTTATTTCTTCACAAACATGGTAGAGATATGGACACGTGTTGCCCCCAGAAAAAAGTGATGACGTGAAAAGCAATCGTCCCCTGTATGTGTTTGACTTGTCATGGAGTAAAGTAAAACTAATGTGAAAAGAGATCAAGTATTGAATCTTCTATAAAGAAATTCTAAAATGGTCTGGGCATATTTGTTTGTGACCCCTAGAATAGACCCTAAATAACTGGATTCAAGGGATTTTTCACACTATCTGTCAGTCAGTCATTGTCCAACCCACTATATCCTAACACAGGGTCACAGGGGTCTGCTGGAGCCAATCCCAGCCAAAAAAACCCTGGGCAGGGCGCCAGCCCACCACAGGGCACACACACACACACACTAGGGACAATTTAGAATCACCAATGCACCTAACCTGCATGTCTTTGGACTGTGGGAGGAAACCCATGCAGACACAGGGAGAACATGCAATCTCCACGCAGGGAGGACCCGGGAAGAGAACCCAGGAAGAAAAGTAGTCACTCTGTTGTTTAGCTTCATCGTGTGTCCCCAGAGAAAGCAAAGGAGAGAAACATCTCAGGAGAACAGAAAGAACATGATAGGAAACTATGTTTTAGGTCTCACTTAAAATTGTCACGCATGAGCGCTTGGGGAGCAGCTTAATGACCCATTTTGCATCGCGGCAAGTCCCGCAGGGGAACAATGGCAGCGTACTAATCTCTCTTTGCTTCCTTAGAAAGACAGGGACACCGCCGCCGTAAAGATCGCCCGGATGACTTTAAGAGACGCACACTTCCGGGTTCCTTTCTTCACTCTGCTTCCCCATTGATGACATCATACCCCCATACTCCACTACGATTCCCCCAGCATCCCACAGTTTAATTTCCGGTCCTGTACTATAAACTGTCCGTCCTCCCTCCTATCAATGTCTTATAAGTTTTTGTATAACGAAAGATGATTTTTTTGTTGCAGTATACGGGCTAAAAACCCCAAACCTTTATACGAGTCTTGTCCTTTTATTACAAAATGTTTACAGTTACTTTAAGTCATCTAAAGTTGTTTTCTTTTTGCATGTGTTACATTAGGCAGTGCAGTTAAATATTCAAGGTGTGGGTTGTTAGCATTTTTAACTAAATACTAAACACAGTAAAACATTTGTTTGCCTCACCGATTTTAGTTTCTTTGCATCTCTTCATTCATACCCTCTGCAATAAATAGATCGTATCTCCCTTCTTTCAACATGCAGCAGAATGGATTTTGATTGCTAATTTCCACCCATTCAGCAAGATGGTGGGCCCTCTGCCTTATTATCTCCCTTCTGTTCAGCCTCTTCTTTCCAAGTATAACACACTCATGATTGGACCGCCTCTTTCTCCAACTGTTGACACCCCTTGCCCTGTCTTTTTATGCTGATTGGTCATTTGATTGCATGTAGATTTGGCATGAATAATCTTCCATAAATTACTGCTAAATTAAAAGCATAAATTACTAATATATATAAATGAAGTTATAACGGAATGAAGTATAAAATATAAGGAAAATGACTGAATATAACTCAAGGATTAACTAAATGTAACTTAAAGGTTTAAGCATGTTAGGTCTTTGCCTTGTCTTGAAGAGACCACCAATGTAATTTTCCAAGGTTAGAATGATATAAATGAGTAACAAACACCCCTCCATAATGTGAGGATAAACTGATGGGAAAGCCCATACCCCGTGGTATTAAGATCAATGAGAGAATCTGCTAAATGCAGAAGCCTATCTGGTGGTGGGCACACCTCACTGTAAAAAGTGTATATGTTTAATATGTCACTGTGCTCTGTGCAAATATATTTTATAAATCTGCCTTTTTCTACTCACATGCACAGTTGACACAGAGCCAGATTTAACACAGGGGCTCATCATATAGAACGGCTAGGCAAGCATTATAAGACAAGACAGATAGAGACAACTGGGAAATGGGCAGTAAGACTAAGGACTGTTGTAAACTATTTTTGTCTGTCAAAGTCAGCATGAAACTCTATCCTCCTTTGCCTTGTTTGGAATTGCATGATTCACCTAAGTGGAGGCCTGCACGTGAAGAAAGAGTATAAAGCCTTGGAACATTGCCCAGCCCACCTTTAAACCCGACAGATGGATGTGAGATAATGTCATCTGATCCTGAAAATCCTTTCACTGCAGCAGTGAAAATGGCAGACTCTACACATCAGGCCCCCACTCCCGAACTGGGTTCTTGCCATTGGCTTCCTTTGTCTGTTATGCAGCGTAAGCTGTCATTAAACAAAACTAAGTTATTTCTCCTATTTCAGCGTTTCTCAACCTTTAAGTATTTGCAACCTGAGTTTTCATAACAGTTTTAATCGAGCCCCCCCTAACGTTTTTTTGAAAGGAGCCCACTAATACCAATTTGTTCTTTTATAATTAATGATATATCATAGATGCATATTTTATTATACCTACTTAACTTTTATCAACATTTATCTAACTCTGTATTTATTTTTCTAGTATCAGAATGTAGTTTTAAGTTAATTTGTTTTGGTTTCAATAGATGTATTTTTCATATTTTTGATTCTTGTTTTCTTTTTTTCACATCTTTGCGCCCCCTTAGGGGGGCCCGCCCCACAGTTTGAGAACCACTGTCCTATTTGATTTCTTACTGCTGTATCACTAAGGGAGGGGTATCACCCTTTTATATTACATTTATATAGATTTGGGTTACGTAACATGCCGCAATTACAAAAGAACTCATTCCCAGGGAGCTAACACCCCCTGCTGGATACAAAATGGCATAGTCGGCAGGATTGTGGCTAAATTACTAACCACATCATATTTATAATGTATCACTAGAGGGCTCTACCCCCTACTCACTTTGCTCGCCAACCCCTGGATGGGCGCTATGCGCTGGCCACTTCGCGGCTCTGTCACTTGCATATGTGGAAATGGATGCACAATTTAAATAGATTGTTATTTTCATGGGAATTGTTGCATATGCATAATAGATCAAACTACTTTACATTACAGCGAGTAATTAACCATAGTAAAAATAGTAAAATGTAATAACTTGAAAGAAAATTATGTTTCATGTTGCGTTAAAGGTATTCGTTGCATTATACATTTTTGTTCTGTGATTACAATTACAAAAGAACTTATTCCAAAGAGGGAGCTAGTGACCTCCTAGAGGAAAACATGCTCCTAATTTGACAAAGTAATACCACCTTGCGTCCTGAAAACTTTCTTGATTGTCGTGATAAGTAAATATAAGCATGAATGGCAAGAAGTGTTTAAGTGCATTGAATGGTGAAAAAAAAAAAAGGCACAACCTCGAGTGAGTTTATAGCACATGTGATAGAGATCTCTGTGAATGAACTGTAGTTGTAAAAGAAAAATGTGAAGGTATGAGAATATGTTTTGTTAAAAACAAGGTATGAGAATATGTGATGATATCTGAAAGAGTGAAACAATTGCTAAGTGTATAGGACTGACTGCAAAGATGAGTGGCTGCTGTTAAGAGACAGTAGAGGCTGTCATTTGTGAAAAGTTGCTTTCTCCAGTGTGCTGAATGTGTCTAAAGAACTACTGCCTTAGCCAAGTAAGTGACTTGGGCATGGAGTGGGATAAAATGTAGTTTAAAAAATAAATAAATAAAAGAAGATTCAATACTCTTATTCAGAGTCTGGGGTAGCAGATGCTCTCATATGTCATTATTTGTAAGTCTGTGTTAATTAAAAGTCTGTGCTTCTTTTTCTGTCAACTGACTAATCAATAATGTGAAGCAGATCCCAAGGGTGGGAGATGCCCCACATAGTAACATAGTAATAGGTGATCATATCCAAATTTTATACATAGTAATACATGTGAATGTTTAAAAAATGCTATAGAAAGTAAAATTAAAAGTGATAATAAGAATAATATTAAATACTGATTGGTAATGACTTGCCATATTAATTTATTATTTATCTCAGATTGTTATTATGATGTATGATATAAGACTGGGAACTGAGAGTCTAGGATTTTCATTAATAGTGCTCTGTATTGTTTTTTACATATGTTTGACAAAGCATTGCTCTACCCTTCACCCTTCTTCATTTAGTATAGTAGGCATTTTAGTTTGGCCACTCAATTTAGTGGTTGTTCAGACCTCCCCAACTCAGTGGTGGTGCTTTAACAATGAAGAAAAGGTGGTGCTCTACAAACGGAGACTCAAAGTGACTGTAATGTACTAATGACTCTTGGTCTGTTGCATATACCTGAAAACAGCTGGTGAAGAAATAAGTCGCTTATCCAGAGAGGAAGAAGTGCAGAATCAAACAAAGATTGTAAGTTTTGTATATTAGAGGGATGAAACAGGCGCTTCTTCAGTACTTAAGGTGCTGTCTGCACTGTATGGGGGGACTGAGTACCTTTTGGTTTGTGGACAACACCTTTAGGGATTGTTTTTCTCACAGACACTGTGACAAAGGGTGGACTGTAATAAGTGTATAAGTTTAATATGTCACTGTGGTCTGTGCAAATATATTTTATAAATCTGCCTTTTTCTACTCACATGTACAGAGGCAGATTTAGCACAGGGGTTCACCATTTATGAACTGCTAGGCAAAGCATAAGACAAGACAGATAAAGACAGCTTGGGAAACATGCAGTATTTTTTGTCTGTCAGAGCATGAAATTGCATCCTTTTTGCCTTGTTTGGAATTGTATTATTCACCTAAGTGGGGGCCTGCACATGAAGAAAGAGTATAAAGCAAGGGTCTCCAACCATTTTTCCCCTTAGAGCAGCTTTTACAAAATGAAATGACTGAGAGCTATTCATGTTTTCTAATGTTTATTCTCGTAGCTTATTTCAACTCAAACAAACTGAATAAGCTTGTTTTGCCTGAACATTTACAAAATGTTGGTGTCTACAACACATTAAAACATCACTAAAAATATTTAGTTCACCTGCAAGTGCATTGTGTATGTCTGTATGCATTTTCTAGTGTATCTCACACTATTGAATTAAAACATGAATGCTGTCAAAACAAAATGCAATTACAAATACACAGATATTACTTATTCGTTTGTCATTTTGTTACATGTCACTGTTTCACTTCACAAGAGTATTCGCATGTCCAGTTGTATGTGTGATGTGTTTTTTAATTAGTCAGATGACTGGCACTGCATGGAGTCAACAAGAGAGGCACGTGTCTGGTGGAGTGGAGCCACTGAGGTTTACGCTTATGGAGTCATTTAAATGTTCATCTGTCAGTCGTGTTCTGAATTTTGATTTCATGACATTCACGTCAGACTCACAGAGGTATGGAGACATTTTCAGAGCTGCTTGGTGAAGATTCTTATAGTTATCTGGCTCTACTAAGCTCCAGAAATGCTGAGAATGCTGTTGAAACTTTAACTGCACATTATTTTGAAGGTTTACTAATATATAATATACCAGCAAAATACCCGCGCTTCGCAGCGGAGAAGTAGTGTGTTAAAGAAGTTATGAAAAAGAAAAGGAAACATTTTATAAATAACGTAACATGATTGTCAATGTAATTGTTTTGTCACTGTTATGAGTGTTGCTGTCATATATATATATATATATATACACACATACACACACATATAAACATATATACATATACATATAAACATATCTACATATACACATATGTACACATACACATATCTATTGTGAACGCTGGCCCCGGCACAGACAGACGGACATCATATTTTGCACCCAACACACTTTATTTCCACTATTTACACCACTACAAACAGTCACGTGCACTCACAAAACCCCAGTGCCTTCTGCACTGATTCCCCCAAGTCCAGGGCCCACAGTTCTGTGCCTTGCTTCCTGGCCGCCTCCTGTCCTCGCTCTCCAGCTCAGTCCTTCTGCCTCCCGACTTCCACCAATGACTGGAGGGAGGCGGCCCCTTAAATAAGGCTCCCGGATGAGCCCCAGGTGCTTCCGCCATCTGTTCCTTGGCCACGCCCAGCGTGGCGGAAGTGTCGGCTGCCTTCCTGGCAGCTCTCCGGGCGCCACACAAAGTCTTCCCCGGCACTTCCTGGTGTGGCGGAAGTGCCGGGCTCCCGGGATAATTAGGCACCGGGCGCCGCCTGGCGGTGGCCACGGGTCCCTACAGGGCTGGGCTTCAAAGCCCTGTACCCGAGGCCCCCTGCCTAACCAGGACGGACGCCCCCACTCCGTCTGGAGGAGGCACTCGCCCTCCTCCGGTCCTCCAAGCGTCCCGGCCGGGCTCCAGCCCCAACCGGCAACCGCACGGGATAAACCGGTATCGGCGCCGCCTGGCGGTGACCACGGGCCCCTACAGGGAAGGGCTTCCATGCCCTCAACCCGTGGCCCCCAACAGAACCAGGACGGACGCCCCCTCGCGGTCTGGAGGAGGCACAAGCCCTCCTCACGTCCTCCTGGGCGTCCCGGGGCCACAGTGCCCCACCGCTAGCGAGGACACGTGGGTCCGAACGGCACAACCCGAAAGGGCAGCACGTCCCCAGCGAGGGTCCTACTATGTCCCCAGGGTCCAACACGGCACCCTGGGACATCTGTCTTCGGCACCCTCGCCGTGCAAACGTCCCCCTGTGGTCTGCGCCGCTCTCGCCCCCGCTGTTCCCCCCAGCGGGGTCACTGTAGGCCTCCCGGCGTGGAGCACTCCCGCGGAGCGGCCCGTTCCAGGCGGGCAGGTCCCCGTCGACGTCGGCCTCAGCGCTCGTCGGGCTTCGGGCCTGTAAAATAAAGGAAAAGAGGGCCAGAAGCACAGCCAGGACACTCATCCCAGCGCCCGTCGGTCTCCGTATCGACCATGCTCCTCCCCCCTCCGACAGCCCCCAACTTGCCTGCTGAAGTCCTCCGCCGCAGGTTCCATGCCCGTCCGCTCGTCGGCCTCGGCACCGCTCTCGCAGGCAGCTCGCCCATCCGCCCAGGGGATCTCCTCTGCCCGCACAGAGGACGGCCCTTCTCCGGACGCGCGCACCCAGCGCCGCGTCCTCTCCTATCGGAGGAACCGGCATTCACCCTTCGGTTCCTCCTTCTTTTCTTGGACGCTGGACGGTCTGGGTCTGAGCACAGCAAAGCTCAAATCCAGCCCGTCTGCGTCCAGGCAGAGCGACAGGAGACAGCTGCAGGCTTGGAGCGCAGGGCGCTAGGACCCAGGGCACTCAGCAGCCCCGATCCTACCAGCCCCTGCATATTCGAGCTCCCCCGCGCTAGCCGCTCTGCACCGCGGCGTCTGCTGTCGGGAGGTTGCTTACTTGAGCTGATCGTCCCGTAACGGTCACGCCATGTTCGCAAACCTCCCCACTTGCTCTACGGGAACGGCAACACTCACCATTCCCGCCGTGTTCTGCCTGCCTCCGGTTCCAGCGCCGCGCCGATCCTCCGTCTCACTCGGTGTCTTTCTCGACGCGACCGCCATCTCCATCAGCTGCTCACACTGAGCGGCGAGAACACGTAGCAGCTCCTCTAAGGACGGCTTGGCGGGCGAAGGGACTCCTCCGGCGCGCGCCGAGCCGCTGGTGGAGAGAGACAGGCGTCGGTGGGCTTACCTGTCCATCAGCTCCACGCGACGCCTGCCTCCTCTGGGCCACTCCCTCTGGCCCAATCGGGTCTCGGTTTGGCACGAGACTGGCATTCCTTGGGCCCGCCTCTATCCAATCATCGGCGGGCACGCAAGACACACCAGCCAATCCCGTGCCTGTCAGCGGGCGGGACATCCGGCCCGCGGCCATCTTGCCTCCCCTGCTCCGAGTGCGGAGACGTGCCTCTTCGCCGCGTTGTGACTGCGGCGATTCCTTGAGCCGCAGCGGCTCCGAATCCGCAGCCCTCTTCGCTGCCTCCGTCGCCGCGCTGCCGACAGCCCGTGGCCCGGCGTGCCTCGCCTCGGACGCGGATCCGGTTCGTCCCTCCCTGTCGAAACAAAGGTAAGTCCGACCCCGAAGGGCCGATGATTGCAGGGCAGGGCACTCACCTCCCGAATCCCGTCATGCCTCGGCGTGGCCTTCAGCGAAGCAACGCCGGCCTGGCTGTCCGTCCTGACAGCGCGACTTTCGGAGCCCGCTGCGCTCCGGCGATGTCGGGTCCTCCTCCGCACCCGGGGAAAGCCATTCCGCTGTCCGGTGGCGGTTTCTGGGCGAACGCTCCGCGGTTAGTGCACGGCGCTCCGCTGCCAGTGTGTGGTCGCTGCTGCGCCGGGCCGTTCACAGAAATTGATTGTTTGAACCCAGGTCCCCGCCTTGTCCCAGGCGGAGCATCCTGCCGACTACGCCACTGTGAACGCTGGCCCCGGCACAGACAGACGGACATCATATTTTGCACCCAACACACTTTATTTCCACTATTTACACCACTACAAACAGTCACGTGCACTCACAAAACCCCAGTGCCTTCTGCACTGATTCCCCCAAGTCCAGGGCCCACAGTTCTGTGCCTTGCTTCCTGGCCGCCTCCTGTCCTCGCTCTCCAGCTCAGTCCTTCTGCCTCCCGACTTCCACCAATGACTGGAGGGGGGCCCTTAAATAAGGCTCCCGGATGAGCCCCAGGTGCTTCCGCCATCTGTTCCTTGGCCACGCCCCAGCGTGGCGGAAGTGTCGGCTGCCTTCCTGGCAGCTCTCCGGGCGCCACACAAAGTCTTCCCCCCGGCACTTCCTGGTGTGGCGGAAGTGCCGGGCTCCCGGGATAATTAGGCACCGGGGCGCCGCCTGGCGGTGGCCACGGGTCCCTACAGGGCTGGGCTTCAAAGCCCTGTACCCGAGGCCCCCTGCCTAACCAGGCGGACGCCCCACTCCGTCTGGAGGAGGCACTCGCCCTCCTCCGGTCCTCCAAGCGTCCCGGCGGGCTCCAGCCCCAACCGGCAACCGCGGGATAAACCGGCATCGGGGCGCCGCCTGGCGGTGACCACGGGCCCCTACAGGGAAGGGCTTCCATGCCCTCAACCCGTGGCCCCCAACAGAACCAGGACGGACGCCCCCTCGCGGTCTGGAGGAGGCACAAGCCCTCCTCACGTCCTCCTGGCGCCGGCCGGCTCCGCCCGGCGGCCACACTATATATATATATACATATACACATATCAACATATATATACACATACATATACATACATATATATACACACACATACACATACATATATATATATATACACATATATATATACACATATATACATATCTATATATATATATACTGTATATATACACATACATACATACATACATACATACATACATATATATATATATATATATATATATATATATATATATATATATATACATATATATATACTGTATATAGCAAAATCCTCAGCTTACTGACGAAGAACTGCTTTTAAATTTTTATTAAGAAGAAAAGAAAACCTTTTAAACTGAGGGAAAATATACCAATAACTATCTGTTAAGGATCTCTTTGTATACCACGTTGTTAGTTCAGCAGTCCGGTTGTAATATGACCAAGCTGTGCACTGAGCCTACTTTTGAGAATGCAACGTATAGTTGTCCAGGAGAAAAGCAATGTTGCCTCAAATCAATGGCAACCTTTTGTAGGGTCTGTCCCTGAGACTTATTAATTGTCATCGCGAAGCAGAGCCTTACTGGAAATTTGAGGCATTTGAATTGAAATGGGAGATCAGAGGGTATAACGGTGATGCGAGGAATACATTCAGAGTGTGGCTCTGCTGTTTTTTTGTGTAGCTGCCGTCACACAGCTTCTCCGCTGCTTTATAAACGAACGCCATATAAGGCCGTTGTTTCTCCTTGCTTCGCGGTTCTGTACTGTTTTATTGTTCGTTTATTACGACTGTTATAGTTATTGTGTAGCTATTCGAGACTTACTTTACTGTTCAGGTACCCATTTCCCTTATTTAATCTGCGGCTTGTATGCTATTTTTTGTTCGTTTATTACGATTCTAGATATTTATTGATTCCCTTCTTTAGCTGACTGCCTGCTCATATAAGGCTGGTTTTTTGTGAAGCAGCCTTTACACAGCTTCTCCGCTGTTTTATAAACGAACGACATATAAAGCCATCCTTTTTCCTTGCTTTGCCAAGGAAGCTGCCTTTTTATTTAATCCACGGGTTCTCTGCTGTTTTATTGTTCGTTTATTACGATTATTATAGTTCTCTTTATATATCACGTTGTCAGTTCAGCACTCTGGTTGTAATATGACAAAGCTGCGTGAGCTCACTCTTGAGAATGCAACGTATAGTTGTCCAGGAGAAAAGCAATCTTGCCTGAAATCAATGGCAACCTTTTGTAGGGTCTGTCCCTGAGACTTATTACTTCTCATCGCGAAGCAGAGCCTTACTGGAAATTGGAGGCATCTGAATTGAAATGGGAGATCAGAGGGTATAACGGGGATGCGAGGAATACATTCAGATTGTGGAGAAACTCTACAGACAGCGTGTGTATTAAGTTGTGGATTTTTCTGTGAGTATTTGGTGGCAGCGTGACGAAGTTGCTTCCAAGACCGTGTTAGCTGTGGAGCTCAGCTCGGAGCATATTCTTTTCCCACTTTGTCAATTGTTTAATGCGTTTTTTGAACAGGTTTGATGCATGGAAAGTGATCACTCGTACTGCGTTCAGTTAGTTCACGTGAGCTGCTCTCTTGTGTGATGTTGCGATGTCCACGGCTTTATTTAATGTTAGCTAAGACCCGGCACTTAAAAGTTTCTCGCTGTACTCCGGTTGTAATATGACGAAGCTGCGCGAGCTCACTCTTGAGAATGCAACGTATAGTTGTCCAGGAGAAAAGCAATCTTGCCTGAAATCAATGGCAACCTTTTGTAGGGTCTGTCCGTGAGACTTATTACTTGTCATCGCGCAGCAGAGCCTTACTGGAAATTGGATGCATCTGAATTGAAATGGGAGATCAGACGGTATAACGGGGATACGAGGAATACATTGAGTGTGGAGAAACTCTAGAGACAGCGTGTGTATTAACTTGTGGATTTTTCTGTGAGTATTTGGTGGCAGCGTGACAAAGTTGCTTCCGCAAGACCGCGTTAGCTGTGGAGCTTAGCTCGGAGCATATTCTTTTCCTACCTTGTCAATTGTGTAATTGAACAGGTTTGATGCATGGAAGTGATCACTCGTACTGCATTCAGTCAGTTCACTGGAGCTGCTCTCTTGTGTGATGTTGCGATGTCCATGGCTTTATTTAATGTTAGCTAAGACCCGGCACTTAAAAGATTCTCGCTACAGCAATTTTAACTCTGTTACAAAGTGATCCAAAGTCTTGTTTATACCTCGTGTCTTCTCATTAAACTTGTATCTCGCGAATAAAGTATTCAGCGTTTTTCTTCAGCGCTCTTTGGGAGCTCTTCCTTCTTTTCTGCGTACTTCGTTCACAGTCAGTTCATGTGATTACGTGGGAGGCGTGATGATATGACACGCAGCTCCGCCCCCCACAGCCATCGAGCTAAAGTCCATTACGGTATATGGAGAAAAATAGGTTCCAGTTATGACTTCGAAATGAAACCTGCCTAACTTTTGTAAGTAAGCTGTAAGGAATGAGCCTGCCAAATTTCAGCCTTCTACCTACACGGGAAGTTGGAGAATTAGTGATGAGTCAGTGAGTGAGTGAGTGAGTGAGTGAGTGAGTGAGTGAGTGAGTGAGTGAGTGAGGGCTTTGCCTTTTATTAGTATAGATAAAATCTAATATCTGTATGTCTGTCCACTTTTCACAAGAGAACTACTTAATGGATTTAGATTGGATTTTTTCTATAATTTGCTTGAACATTCCAGTTGATTTTGCGACTTCTCTCATCACGCTAAGAATCAGAGTTCACTTGCGGGACCGATTTATTTACGTGAATCTTAGAAAAAGGCAGCAGGCCGAGGGGAGGGGCCTTCCTCACTCACTCGCCAGTTTCGGGGCGTGTTTCTTAACTCTGCTTAGCTAGCGAATGAGAGAACAATTGAATTCAACTTTGTTTGATATTTAAAATAAAGTGTTATTTAAGTCTTGATGAGTTTGAGTCCGGATAGTCTCTTAAGTGTATGCTACATTGAAAAGAGATTGCAATTCAGATTGTGGAACGTGATTTTGTGTTAAAAGGATCATGATATAAATTTTTGGAAAGATCGCCCACCCCTATTTTGACTAATCAAGTTTTCAAATTTATGTGTGATTCATTAGCCCTTTGGCAAACGATGTGTTGGAGACCCCTGGTATAAACCCTTGGAACATTGCCCGGCATACCTTTGAAGCCGATGGACAGATGGGAGATAACGTCATCCGATCCTGAATATCCTTCCAACGCAACGGAGAAAATGGCAGACTCTACACATCGGGCCCCCACTCCCGATCTGGGTTTTGCCATTGGCTTCCTTCATCTGTTATGCAGTGTAAGCCGTCATTAAAGAAAGCTAAGTTATTTCTCCTATGTGATTTCTTACCGCCATATCACTAAGGGAGGGGTATCACCTTTTAATATCATATCTATATAGATTCTGGTTATGTAACACACTGCAATTACAAAAGAACTCATTCCAACAAGGGAGATAACGCCCCCTGTTGGATACATCAAGGTATGTTTTTGATTGTTTTTTGCAAAGTGAGTGACATACTCGATAATTTATGCTCACACATCATTAAAACAGCAATACATATATTGTACACTACTACCCATAACTGATGTCTTCATTATTGTGTTCTGACCTTATGATGAGACTAGAGTGGCCTCTCCAGGGCACAAGCCTGGGCAATACTTATGGAGACCTTCTGTTGCCCATACAACAAGGCCTCTATCTTGGCCTTACCAGTGGGGTCCAGGGTAGTTCAGAGCATTACATTTGGAGCTGGCTTGTCTGCATGAGTTGCCAGAAAGAAATTAATACTGACAACCTTAGGAGCTCCAGTCTGGATTTTCTGTCTGGATTTATCTCCATAGCCTTTTTTTCTGTGTACATATGGCCATAAGGAAGTAGAGTTTTAGAATCAGGGTTTTACTTCCCTAGAGGCTTGAAATGCTCTTTGATTGACACCTCGCATGAAACCAATTTGCCTTGGGTGACCCTACCAGGAGCTTCACTCTGGACAACATAGCTCTTAGGGTCACCGTGACACAGAAACCTCTCCCCCACGATTCACGGAGAAGATCACAATATTATGTACAATAGTAGTGAACAATATATAGCACAAAACACAAACATACAACACAATATACAGTAGTGACATACTGTACAATTGCACCCCTGTCTAGTAATATATCAAGTATGTCTTTATAAAAGGAGCACAAAATAAACATAATTATATTGAATGGAGGAGTTTTGAAATCAGGAAAAGACAGAGAAGAATCAGAAACTGTGTCTAATCATAGTGACTGCCATAGGACATACAGAAACTCTTTACAAGCCAGCTTTACCACAAACTCTTTTCTCTAGAATTTCAGCTTAGCTCAATTCAACTTTATTGTCATTCATCCACATACATAGTGTATGACTGAACGAAATTTCGTTCCTTACAGTCCCAGGTGAACAGAAAAATCAACATACATTTAACAAACACCATAACATTACTAAAACCAGTGCAACAGTACAAAGTAACATAAGAAAAAAATAAAAAAGCAAAACTATGAAGCGCATACAATGCTCAATGTCCATAGTAAAGAGCAGAGTGTAACGTGACAGTACATAGTTGGGAGAATGTTATAGAGATATGGTGTTAGTTGGCATGTAGGGGTTCAGAAGTCTGAGAGCCTCAGGAAAGTAACTGTTATAGAACCTGGTTGTGCTGGTCCTAATGCTGTGGATTCTTCTGCCTGCTAGTAGGAGGTCACACAGTGTGTGTGACGGGTGAGTGACGTCTTTCACAATAGCAGAGGGTCTACACAGACAGCATGTCTGAAAGATGTCCTGGATCGAGGAGAGTGAGACTCCTATGATCCTCAACGTGCACTTCAGAATCTTGCACTCATGGGCTTTGCTGTTCCCAAACTGCACATTGATGCAGTTTGAGAGGACACTCGCCACAGTTCCTCTGTAAAAAGGTGGTAAGAATGGGTTATGGGAAGCCGATTAACTTCAGTCTTCACGGAAAATAAAGACGTTGTTCTGCCTTCTTGACAACAGAGTTGCTGTTGATTGTCCAGGAGAGGTACACAGAGATATACTGTACACACCAAGAAACTTGTTGCTACTGATTCTCGCAGACCTCTTTCTCATTTTTTGAAATGAAGCTAATTGTTTAAAGTTATTTATTGAATTGTTAGGTGGCTAGTCTAGTACAGAAGGTGTATTAGGAATTGCTTTAATCTTATTTAACTGGCAGATTTAATAACCTGAACAGGAGTGAAGCTGAAAGGCAATGCAGGACCTTAGAATGTTTTGTATTGTATTGTAGAAAGTCTCCCTTCTTGTTCATCCTCTTCACAATGGACTTTCAGTTCAATACCAACTCTTGCCAGCTACAGAAAGTTTCAGATGTCTTCTCCATCATTAATAATGGAGATGAGTCGGAGTACAGGAGACTTGTGATGGACTTCATCGTGTGGTGTAGGGAGAACCATCTGCAACTCATCATCAGCAAGACAAAAGAGCTGGTGGTGGACTTCTAGCATGCTAAAAAGCCTGTTTTTTCTTTGCCTGTATTATGTTCCATGTGTTATGTGGATGATACAGCAAGAGGTGGAGCCACCAGTTAATCACCTCCAGGAGCTGCCCCCAGCCTTATAAATCTGCAGGGTTTCCCTGGTGGGTAATTTTGCAAACACTTAGGAGTGATGAGCTCTTGTGCTTTCATAAATGGAATGTGCTGTGTGATTTTATGGATTTTTAGCAAACCTTGTGCCTTGTATGTTGTTCTTGCTATTGGAATCTGTATTGGGCATGTTTGATTTTGATTGGACTTATTGTTACATACAATTCCTTTTTGACTTTGTGTTCCATGGAGCTTCATGGTTATAGGAAAACATTTTTTGCGAAGAATACATCTTTTATAAAGATTCTATGAGGCCCTTTTTGTGTCTAGTCGAAGTTTCTGATGGGATTTCCCCTTCTTTAGAAGTGCATTTGGGGCTTAATACTTTGGAAATGCTTGTTCATAGGATCAGTGGTAGCCCAAGATGAAAAATTAGATGCAGAGATAAACCATGGAGTGCAGTATGAATGGAATGACTGTAAGAAGGCATCTGGAGACATGGACAGTAAAGGGAGTGTAGGAGAAGAAGTTGGATTTGGCAGAAATGAGAATATTGAGGTGGATGTGTGGAGTTACAAAAAAGAACAGAATAAGAAATAAGACTATAAGAGGTACAACAAAAATGGGAGAGATAATTAAGAAAGTACAGGGGAAGAGAAAGCAAGGGAGGCCAAAGTGGAGGTGGATGGATTAAGGAAAAGAAGACTTGAAGGAAACAGGTCTGACTGGGGAGGAGATGCAGGACCGAGCTGTATGGAGAAAGTTGACCAATCACATTGACCCCACACAGATGTGGGAAAAGAAGAAGAGGTTCCAACTCACTATATCCTAACTACAGGGTCGCGGGGGTCTGCTGGAGCCAATCCCAGCCAACACAGGGCACAAGGCAGGAAACAAATCCCGGGCAGGGTTATGAATTTCAAATAAAAAAAAAACATTCCTAGTTCAAATTATTTTTAATGAGTTTAATTTTGCAGACCCGTGTTAAAAAGGAACTGGACCATCTGGGACTGAATGAACATAAACATAAACTTGCCAAGGTTGTATAATCCTTTCTATTGCTTATATTTGCTGCTATTTGTTATTATGCAAAAATATCATGTGGCGGAGGTAGAAGACAATTAACAGCAGAAAGAAGTGAGATGTAAGTTTGTTAAATTTAATTTTGTGACTTTTAAACCCGTTAAGTGTTATTTTGTGGATTAAATATTCTGATCGGAGGCCATTAGCCATTAGCATTGATTCAATTTTAGTTTTTCCAATGTCGAAATGACTATTGGAATGTTTTGAAACGGGTGGTGACATCACAAAGTCCTGTGCAGCATAGTCACATGACTTTTTCCATTTGACTTCAGGGTGGTGTTTTAAAATTGTAGTATTGGAAAAGTTTCAGAGCATTTCAAAATGCTGTTTCAAATTTGTCATCATTACAACAACCTGATGGTCACTATGGCTGAGTCCCAAAGAACCTGTATGGAGATTGGAGAAACTTCCAGGAGGACAACAACCTCAACTGCAACATTCCACTAATCGGACCTTCATGCTTAAGAGACACTTCATCTCCAATCCAAGAGGAAGAATGGGATAAATTGCCCAAATCCAGGTGCAGACTTACCCAAGAGGATTCAAAGCTATGACTGCTGCCAAAGTACTGAATGAAGGGTCTGAATATTTCAATTTTTGGTTTTTAATAAATTTGCAAACTTTTCTGAAACAAAGTTTTCACTTTGCCATTAGGATTCCAGAATAGATTGATGGGTGAAAATGGCACATTTATATATTTAAAATGAAATCTCTAACAAAATAAAGTGTGTGAAAAATGAAGGGGTCTGAATATGTTCTGAATCCACTATAACTGATGTTTTGTCCATGATGATGACCTTCTTCTTGGGTGAAGTTTAGGAACTCCCCAAGCTCAGCAAAGTGTTAATGTGGTGAGTAATCAGAACGTGAGCAGAAGGAGAAGTGAAAGCAGACGACTTTGTTTTATAAAATCCACAAGACAGATCTGATAAGCTGATTGACAGTCCAGTGACAAAATGGAAATTAATTAGAGAGAGCCATCGTGACATGACATACTCCATTAAAGATTTAAAATCAGAAAACCACAAAATAGACTTGCACGATCATTTTATTGAAAGCCCTTAAGCTTTGTTTGTCGTGATTATAAGCTTCTTTGGTGGCTTTACCATCTCTTCATCTGAACAGAAAAAAAGACACAAAGATAACAAACAGATTAGAGAGAATCTAATCAGTAGACATTCAATCAAATACATGCAGAATATCTAATAGGAAAGTATTGAAGTTCACAGCAAACAGAACAAGCCAAACCTTGATTAAGTCACGCAAAACATGTAATCAGTGCTTCACTCTTACGTAGTAGTTTAAATTTATGGATTGTATTGTTTTTGTTGTTGTCTTTGAATTATTACTTTTCATCCATTTTCTGTGTGTGTGTGTAACTATGTCCTCAATGTGCCTCCTTTGTTTGAGTTTTGTGGGTGGAGCCCCAGGAGGTGGGGCCACTCTGATATCATCACTCCTGAGCCCTCCCTCTGGCCATTTAGGGCAGAGACCAGTGAACTCAGATCAGGACTTTTTTCTGGTTTTACTGAATTTCGTGCTTCTGTTTAACCTTCACTCTTAAAAGTCAAGGTGCCAGAGTGGATGTTCATGGCGATGAAATAGGGGAACTATTTTTGTTTCCTAAAAGACTCATCCACATGAAGGTTTCCTAAACTTAATTAATAACCCGGGCCTCAACTGATCCGGGATGGATATGCTGTTTCTCATTAGCATGTATGATTTGAAGTTGTATCCCTATTCCCCTTGCTGATGCAATCCTCCCCAATTTACCTGGCACTAAAACTGCACTGCCATGTGTGACTCCAGTGGCTGGGTTTCTTAATTTGTTAGCCTACCATACATTAAACATTTTTTTCTTCTCATTAAGAAGGTTTTCTTTTTTTTTTTTCTTCAAGAAAATAACATTGCATGCAATCAAGTTGAACTTATACAACAAATTATTTCATAGTCAAATTAGAAACAAAAGATGAAAATAAAAAATAAAATCAGAAGGTTTAAAAAAGCAGGAACAATATGAGATCAAACCTAAAGAAACAGAATTCAACACCCTTCTGAGAGAAAGAGAGGGAAAATTAGTAACTTAAAAAGGGAAATGTCTTTTTCTAAATTTATATTAATTACATCTTGCCATATTTAAAAAAAGGTTTTGAGCAGATCCTCTGCGTGAGAATTTGAGTTTTGCCAATTTCAAATAGTATAGAACATCAGTTGCCCACTGACTTACAAAGGTGGGTTGTTATTCTTCTAGTTGACCAAGATAAGTCTATGGAGGAGTAGTGTGGTGTTGGCTATCAGAATCAAGTTGTCCTTCTCCACTTTAAACCTATCTGTGAATCCAATATTTGTCTAGAGACCTTTTGGACAATTATAAATGAGATAAATGTGGTTGATGAAAGATGTTAAGCTGAATTATTGAATGCTTTGCTCCTACGGAGCTAGAGTGTATTCTAGGCATGGCTGCTTTCCACTCTTTTTCTGAGATGTTAGTTGGAGGATCCTTTTTGGAAAAGAAGAGACTTTGAGATGTTGTTATGTATTAAAAAGGTTTTCAAAGCACAAAGAACCAACTTCATATGCAAAGAACCCATTCCAGAATGAAAGTTTTTTGTTGTCAATCAATTTCTCATTGGGGAACCAGTAAAGAACTATACAGTGCTATTAGAAAAGTGGATTTTTAAGAGTGTACTTAGATATATGTTTACCCCCGAAAAAATAATCCATAAATGTTGTATTTTCTTCAACAAGAAAAAATGGTATGTGTAAAAGAAACATGTAAATATTAGAATGTCAACACAAATACTGTTGGACAGGTACAGTATGTCTTCTGTCCACTGCTGTACTCATGCAGATTAAATACATGTGCTTCGTGCTACATGATTTGAGACAGTCACCAACGCACAGCATGAAGTCACAACTGGGATAGTGCAAGCCTGTTTCTTTGCACACTTTTCTTATAATATTTTTCTGTTGCTTGTGCCTGAGAAGATAGAATGTCAGTGACTGATCCAGATGATCGGTGTGCCCCTTGTGTTGTTGTAGGCTACCTCATTTCAAGGTTTAGTGAATGCCACATTTCAACTGACACAAACAAACATTAACAGTTTTTGCAATTTGTGAACAGTGCTTAGTGGGCTAACATTTTACTCATCCTTCCACTTGATTGCAATGCCATGCACCAGTTTGCACTACAGTGAACATTCACACGACCACATGCAGGTCGTGCAGTGCTGTAACACTAACTGTGTCAATGTCTGATGACCAACTTGCATTGTCATCGCTATCACTTCTTTCAACTAATGGCTCAGTTTCAGTCGGTTCTAAAACTGGCTCTGCAGCTTTTCGATTACACGCTATTGTGTATTTTTGTTGAAATCCCCACCCCACTCATGAATATTGATGAGTTAACTTAAATTGGCAAAACACATAGAAATACTCATGATTCTTTGTATGAGCATGATGTTATTTAATCCATTAGATGGCAGTAGTACACTGTCCAGAGAGTTTTTCAGATTTATATGTAACACTGTACATTGGATATTAAAAGCTATTGCCGAAAGAGTCTTGGAGTTGCAATGGATTGCCTTCTTATGACTAATTTATACTTTTGTGTCAAGCTTATGTTGTAGGCTACACTATTCAAAGCGGTTTGTACTTCTGCGTTGCAGGCTCATACCTCAAGGCTAGTAGGCAGTGCTAGAAGCATGTGAAAAGCGAATGATCTGCATTTCAGGAAATACGTAGTTATCAAACTGGTCAATCAGAGCTGTAGAGGTCTGTGTAGGGTCCAGATTAATGTGACATGTAAGAGACATGAGTCAGGTTACACAGACTACAGCATAGCTATGGCGTAGGCTTGACAGAGAAGTATAAATCAGTCTTGACTGAGGAATAGAGAACCAAGAGCCAGGAGGAGGAGGAGGAGGAGGTTGTTTCAGTTTCTAATCAGCATCCTTACCTAATTTCATCCACCAATCTGTAAAAAAATGAGAAATTAAAGCATTTCAGTTAGAGAACATGAAAAAGCACATAATGCATTCTATTTAAAATAAACATAAGAAGTACTTTTGAGATTGTTTTTGTGTCTCACAAAATCACATTAAATATGTTACTGGGCAGTTTCCCATTTTTAAACATCGCATGGTCATTTTATGCTAAGTTCTGCTATATGTCTGTCATGTTGAATTTACTCTCATAATGTTGGTGTTTGTTTAAATTTCACTGCTGCTAAACCTGAGCCACATGACAGGTGACTTTAGAGTTGGGCCCATCTTTATCAAGCATCTCAACGCAGGAGACTGGTCCAAGCTGGTTCAGAAATCTAAGTGATGCAAATCTGGTCCTACTCTTAGGAGTAAAAGTGTTTTATCACCTTTCCTACTTTAGAAAACTACTTCAATCTTCAGCAGGATTTAGGAGAACTTATGAGCTGTCCTAACTCACCAGGAGCTGCCAGAAGATGGCATTTAGGCAGAGATTGGCGGGCACAACTCACAAAATGCTGAATGGTTTCAGAAACGCTGGCCAACACTAAACTCATATAATGATTTCTATCTGACAGAGATGGAATAATATTTGTAACTAATCTTGTTTGGTACATGGCTGATCCATCTACACAGAGAAGCCCTGCTTCGTCAACCAAATTGAAAGTGTAGGTAACATTTTGGCTACAGGAAAGATAAAGCTTTGTAATAGTGATGATTGGGGATGTCACAACCACATATTTCTCAAATTTTGCAGTAAGCTTTAAGCGCTCTCACAGCATGTGAGGTAATATGTAGATTATACATTCCACTGACTCCACATGAGTCGATAGTAAAGCAAGCTGCATTCTTGCACATTAAGATCATTGCCCCAAGTGTGAATGAACAGGCATATGGGAATCACAAGTGATACCACAGTACCAACACGCAGGGTCAAGGATGCAAGCTGTGCTGTAGTATCACCCTGAAGATAAGCAGGGCTGGATTAGTGACGGACAGTGAAGTGTCAAACAGTTGGGCTGATCTTTACGTTCCATGAATCCCTCTGGCATTCATGTTACACTTTTCAAGTTCAGAAATGTTTAAGAAGGTAGGTAACGACTCCCGAGGCCTTGGATAAATAAAGCCTTGCAGAAGAAAAGGGAGGATCATGACACGACACAGTGGAAGACAATTAGAAAGATTGACCGTGACGTGACTAATTTCAGTGTTACTGTGGGAGACGCTTCTTGTGGCCATATCAGGGGGAAGGCGATTGTTCTGAAAGTACGGCTATGGGGTTATTCATTGTTAAATAAAAATGTCCACTATCAGGCTTAAATCTCATTCGGTGTCTCGATCTTTCCATCCTACTATTTTGAACATTATTAATATTATTATTACCTTTGTAGTGAAACCTTATCGTTAGTATCAGAAAATTACAAAATTGTTTTAATGAGCATCAATTTATGGGATGGGGTGCAGTAAAATGGGACCTCATTCATGTTCAGATGTCAGTCCTGCTCTTAGCTGAGACTGGGTACGTACTGTCACAGGAGGCTGGGGGTGGTACCCAGCCAGGACACCCAGGAGGACCAGAGGAGGGCTTATGCCTCCCCCAGACCACGTGAAGGCGACTGCCCTGGTGGCTTTGGGGACCATGGGAACAGACCTTTGAAGCTCAACCCTATAGGGGCCCGTGGTCACCGCCAGGACGCGCCCCAATGCCTATGGATTCCTGGCCCTCTGCACTTCTGCCACACCCTGGAAGTGCTGGGAGGATGAAGACCAGGGACACCCAGAGTGCTTCCGGGTGCGCAGCCGGTACTTCCGCCACACTGGGGAGTGCCGGCGGAAGCTAATCGGGAGGCACATGGAGCACGTCCAGGTATGTATAAAAGGGGCCGTCTCCCTAAGTTCGATGGCTGGAGTCGGGTAGAAGAAGGACGGAGCTCAGAGGAATGAGAGCGGTGAAGAAAGGCATTAGTAAAGAGGCCCGGACTTTGGGGTGAACATTAAGAATTTTTTCTATACACAGAAAACCTCAGGCACATAAGTGACCAAGTAGTGTGATAGACACAAAAACTTTAAGGACCTTTAAAACTTGATGTTATTTACAGAGAATTAAGCAGATAGGACTGGAGAGCTTCGTTGGGTTGAATGGCCTGCTCTTGTTAAGATTGTTCTAATGTTTTAACCTGTCAAAGACACCAGTCAATCCGTTCCTGGCCAAACTAAACACTCACCATGGCACCCTGCTGCTATTTTATCTTCTATTAACACATTACTTCTTGCTTCATCACTTTTCTATTTATTACTCTAGTAAATCTCCACCATGGGTTCCTGTTAATAACCTATGTTGCCCATTTATCATTTTTGTTTTCTAGAGCTCCCTCTTTCTTTCTACTAAGTCAGAGATTTTTTTTGACATTTACAGTCACCAAAAACTTTTCTCCTTATGTCCCTTCAGTGGTCCCATAGTTGAATCAGTGGAAGCAATGGGAATTCCTCTCTTAATAATGTATTTGGTTCATTCATCTTGTCCAGATTGGAAAACTGACCAGTTGTGCTTCACATGACTTTGTATAGCCACACACCATCATTAGAAAA